>NC_133656.1:2109958-2159958 GCF_009905375.1 Apium graveolens | reverse complement strand
TATCGAATACTTTATGTGTTATGTGCTATGTGCTATCTGATTAATCTGTTATATGCTGTAAGTGCTTTAAATTATTCAACTTTAAACCCAGATCACATAATTGAAATTGAGATGTAAGCTTTATTCTCTGTAAACCACAATGTGTTATTGTTTGACTGTTTTGGTCATAACTTTCAATCGGTAAATCGGATTTGGGTGAACTGAAGAGTAGATAAAAGCTTATGACGTCTATGTGATGATTAGAATAATAAATGATTGAGTATTGATAGATACTTGTGATTCCTAGAAGAGGAATAGAAAAAGAAAGTAAGTGGTCACGTAAAAAAATGCAAATGATCAGTGAGTAGAAGAGAGGCATAGAAAAAGGAGACAAGTGGTTGTTGAGTAAAACCGTTAGACAAGTGCAAGTGAAGTGGAAATCATTTGTGATAAGGCAAGTGTTCTTAAACCTTCTTGAGATATATTGCAAGTGCTTTAAATATGCCTGAGATATACCTAATGTTAGCATGTGATAGTTGAATTACTTAGCCCTAAACTCTGATCGAAACAGTTAATACTCAAAATGTAAGCCTTATTCATTGTGAAACATTGATTGTTGAATCCCCAGATACTAAACCACATAAATAAGATACTACTCCACAAGAAGATTCACACTATATACCAAACACTGAAACATAACTGCATGATCCGATAGTAACTTATACATTCTATAATACTTTGTGACATCAGATAACCGAATCTTGTGTAACCGTTAAACCATTGTTCATCTATTACCTGATTCTTCTACAGGCTTGAGGCCATTTTTCATACCTACCTTGATATACCTTTATGATACTCATGAATTCCATTATGCTCTGAAACAAATATCTTATCAATGTTCATTATGACTATGTTTTATTGGATTACAATGTTTATTATATTGAATTGTTTTAAAATTGGATAGCCTTTATTTTATGTGTGGACCAGATTCATGATCAGACCAGATTGGTGGTCATGTTAGGCCAATGTGTGTCTTGGATTTAGTTTATAGAGCATAGTTGTGTGCCTTACTCGGGGTTAGTGCGTGACTGATCAGCAGCCCAACCTTGGTTTTAAAATTTAAAATGAATATCCAATTCTAATAATTGTTTAACAAGAACTTGATTTCTCTGAATTATTTCAATTGATCATTGTTTAACCTCCATTATTGTTATTATGACTTGCTGAGCTAGTTAGCTCACTCTTACGAATCTATTTATGTTATGCTACAGTAAAAGAGGAAATTGTTGGTAGCAAGGATCCCTAGTCCAGTATGCGAGCTAGGACTCGAGGTTGAGTTGGTTCGAGCTAGCTGGAGCTTTATATTATAGTTTTGAGTTATGCAAGTTAGTAAGAATGATTTCATTATCAGTTGTAAGTTAACCTATTTAGGATTTGGTACAATGTAATAAAAGTTAAGGTTGTGGTTTATTTTCATACTTTAACTTGTTGTGATCTGTGGTTGTGTAAAGAAGGGTCATTGCATATAATATATCATATACAGGTTTATATATTATGTGTGTTGTTTAGAACCCCAAGCTTCTGACCTGGGTTTGGAAGGCGTCACAGGTTTGGTATCAGAGCTACAGGTTATAAATCACTAAAACAAGCCTTGATTGTCGGGATTGGGTAGAGGGTTAGGATTAAGAATAAGAAATATAAAGATAGGACGTCGAGAGGTTGAGTGCGACTTTATAATAGGTTTTTGATATGATTCATGCAGTGATTCAATATTCTTATCTTGCTTAGTTGATTTTCAGATAGCAGCGATGGCAGATTCTATTATCACTGTACCATCTGACAATAACCTTCTGTTCGTGGACCATCATCCCCACTTACATCTGATCCGTATTTTATTTTTCCACCAGTGTTAGCTGTATTACCTCCTGTTGTGACAGCTGCACTTCTTCGAGCTATTCTACCACTCCCTGATGTAAGACTACCTATTCGAGGACCCCCACCTGCTAATTCTGGTTTTACCGGACATTTAGCTATGAGTGCATCTTTTCAGTTTAACCCATACTTTATTTAATACCATCATTTTGAGACCTGTCTTATGGAGCAACAGTGCCTACAAGGATAAATTTGAGAGCTACAAAATATTTGAGTATTCGAAATACTGTGAAAGATGAGAAGGACCTTGGAGAGCGGATTCATGTGATATAGAGGATAGCTGCTGCCAGGTTATATGGAGCTACTAGTGAGCATGTCACCCCTGATTATCTTGTGGAATGGACTAGATGAGTTTTGAAGGAGTTTGAGGAGATTGGAGATCTAGAGTTTCCTTGGAGCTGGATGATGGTGTTATGACATAGGTTATATGTATAGTAGTGATGTGGTGTGATACCAGCAGACTTTTATTTTGTTATATAGAATAGACTTGCTGACTATTAGATAGACCTGTTGTACTTATCGATATTAAAACTAATGATGGGACTATTATTAATAGTGGTAGATTGCATATTTGAAGTGATGTCATTAATAAAATAGTGTACAACGGTAACTGAAGTTTTCGTCGAGTAATGTAGGCAACATGGACCTAATAAGGGGTAGAAGATAAATTAGAGTGGATGGACTCTTTTGTGATTGTTTTCTTAATTTGGTACCTTGTTATGATTAAGGAGGAGGACAACCAAATCGTATAGTAATGGCGACTAGATATGCGATTTTCAAAATTTTAAACAAGTTTTTGAAAGAGATTTTCTTAACAAAAATTTTAAAAGTTTTTTAAATAAAATAAGTTTAAAACTTGGTTGTCAAATTATTACTTGAGTTTCTTATTATAAGATTCAGATTACCTAGAAGAATACTTGTTCTAGAATTAGTATGGTTAATTCAGATGGCCAAGTGGACCCGCTATTACGGAGAAGTTTCAATTGTTCCCGACAGAAGAATGCAAATCTTATTTGATAATGTTAACAACAAAATTAGCGTGCAGAGAAATTTTTCATCCAATTCTTGACATTATTAGAGTTTAAAGAATTCGTTGATTTAAAAGAAGCCTGATTATGATCAAAGAAGATTGGGGAATTTACAGACTTTCCTAAAGGATAAATATTATTATTAGCAAAATAGTCGATATGTGGGATGATCTGTGGTTATTCTAAGTGGCATAGAAGAAATTAGAATTTATGATTGTAAATTCCGTAAGAATGCAATTATGGTCAAATTATTAAAATATTAAATATGGAGGCACGACGCTAAAGATACAAGATTTAATAAATAGGAATCTATTTCAGTGATCAATTTATGAAGGCATTTCAGTGAACTTTATAAAGTTATTATATGACTCAGAATGGGATCTATTGATCGAACGAGCCCTGAAGGTGTACATAAGTGAAATGTGGATGGTGACCAAAGGTATCATTCTTTTTACAATACTACCATATAAAATTTTTCTTGATTCTTGAATAAATATGAACTTCTTTCAATATAAGTTCTATGAGGTGATAAGAAAAAGAAGATTGTTGTATTCCTTTCAAAATCATTCTTCCTTAAGTTTTTCTCTCTGATTGGGATAAGCGGTGTTATGGTGTGTCACATTGTCAGAATGACGAAGAGTCTGGTGGGACGCCACCTAATCATGTGTTGTATGCCATATGTATGAAAGACTGACCATCTTAAGTACTAATATGGTTGTCTCATTCATATTCAAATTATTACTCATTCTTTTCGTTCCAACTATAAATTCATTGACCTATGGATCCTTCTAGTTGTTTTTTACACTGTTGTTCTTTACAAAAGTTTTGCAAACAAAAATTAACCTACCAAGAATCAAGCGGGCAAAGTTTCAGCCGTTGTATTTACATGTTTCAAGTGTGAGAAACCAGGGCATATAGCAAGTATTGTAAACCATCAGCCCCAGTCAGTGATACGCTAAGAATCATGGGATCTCCTCCGATAGTGAATGAGCCTCGGAGTGAGAATTTATGATATATTTATGAAAGATGCTATTCAGGATACAGAGGTGATGGCGGGTATGCTTACTGTGAATTCTTTATATGCTAAAGTATTAATAGATTCGGGAGAAACTCGATCATTTATTTCTCAAGGTTTTGTTGATAAGTTGAATTGCCCGGTTGAATTTTTAAATATGATTATGATTGTAGAATTAGAAAATCAAGAGCGAGTATCTATTAACCAAGTGTGTACTGACTGTGAGATCGAGTTTTCTGGCAATAAGTTTTGTGTTGACTTGATACCATTTAAGTTAGGGGAATTTGACGTTATTCTAGGAATGGACTGGCTATCTAAGCATGGTGCTCAGATAGACTGTCCTAACAAGAAGGTAATTTTGAGGATGTTGGATAAGAAAGTGGTAAAGTTTAGAGGTCAAAGGCAAGTAAAGAAGTTCTTGACGATGATTCAAGCTAAGAAGTTACCGTGACAAGGGTGCGATCATTATATGGCATATGTCATAGATAGATATCAGGTACCAGCAAACTTGAAGATATGCTAGTGGTCAATGAATTTCCAGATGTTTTCCCAAATGAGTTATCAGGACTTCCTTCAGATAGAGAAATTGAGTTTGCGATCGACTTAGTACCTGGAACGGAACCAGTGTCCAAGGCCACATACAGAATGGTGCCAGTTGAAATGAAGGAGTTAGCAAAGCAATTGCAAGAATTATTGGATAAAGGAGTGATTAGACCCAGTGTGTCCCCATGGGGTGCACCGGTACTATTTGTTAAGAAGAATGATGGAAGCATGAGATTATGTATCGACTATCAGGAACTCAACAAATTTACTATCAAGAACAAGTATCCATTACCTCGAATTGGCAATTTCTTTGATCAGCTGAAAGGAACAAAGTATTTTTCTAAGATTGATTTGAGATTCAGATATCACCAACTGAAGATTAAACCTGAAGACGTACAGAAGAGAGCTTTCAGAACAAGATATGGTCATTATGACTTCTTAAAAATATCTTTTGGATTGACCAATGCCCCAACAACATTTATGGATTTGATGAACTGAATTTTTAAGAAATATTTGGATAAGTTTGCCATTGTGTTTATAGATGATATTTTGATTTACTCAAAGTCAACGGAAGACCATGCGGAACACGTATGGATAGCTTTGGGAACTGTGAGAAGGGAAAAGTTGTATGTTGAGTTTTCAAGGTATGAGTTTTGGTTGCAGGAAGTTTAATTCTTAAGATAATTAGTTAGTGATGAAGGAATCAAAAGTGGATCCAGGGAAGATTGAAGGTATTATGAATTGGGAGAGACCAAAAAACGAACATAAGTAAGAAGTTTCTTAGAATGGAAGGATATTATCAAAAATTTATTTAAGATGTCTCGAAGATTGCGACACCTTTGATGAAGTTTACAGGGAAAAGTGAGAAGTTTATATGGAATGAGAAGTATGAAGAAAGTTTTCAGGAATGGAAGAAGAGATTGATCACGACACCTGTTTTATCACTTCCAGTTGATCAATAACTATGATTGTGTGATTAACTATCACCCAGGAAAAACAAATATAGTGGCAGACACATTAAGAAGGAAGGAGAGATTAAATGTGTTGAAGGTACGAGAAAAGTTTTATAAGGTATTTCTGAAGTTGGAATTGGAAGTCAGAATCTGTAAGCCAAATGAAGAAAAGAGGTATAGTATGTACTTTCAGCCCGAGTTGTTAGAGAAAATAAAGAGATGTCAATAAGAGATAATGAATCAGGATGTTAATAGATTGGTAGGAGAAGAGTTATTCACTCAAAAGAATAATCAAGGTATTCTCATATTTTCTTCTAGAATTTGGATTCCACCAGTGACATAGTTGAAGAATGAAATTTTAAAAGAAGCTCACAACTCTAAGTATTCAATCCATCCAGGGAGTACCAAGATGTCTAGAGATTTAAAGGAGAATTATTGGTAGCCAGATATGAAAATAGAGATTGCGAAATGGCTTAGCAAATGTTATACATGTCAAAGAGTTAAAGTAGAGCATTAGAGACCAAGTGAATTATGGCAACCGTTAGAGGTTCCGAAATGGAAATGGGAACACATTGCTATGGATTTTATAGTCGAATTACCAAAGACGAAAGTGAACCACGATGCTATTTGGGTTGTAGTAGACAAACTAACTGTTACACCCGGCATTTCTGTGTAATATTAATTGTAAATTTGGTGTAATTATAAAGCCGAATGCCAATATATTCAACTATTGTATGCTTGTGTGAATGAGAATTTCTGCGTCTTAAATTTTCGATATGTGGTATATGATTTTTCAAATCAAAAGTTTATTTATTTCTTTCATTTTTTTTGATTTATAAGGAATATTTTAAACCTTGAATAAATTTCTTTTTAAAAGTTATTTTGCTCACAAATTTCAAAAGTAGTTTTATAAAATTTCCAAAAATCCAAGCTATTTTATGGTATAAATTTTATAATTTTTGAACTTGTGTTTTATTTTATAAAATTAAATCTTTATAAGTATTAATTATCATAATTAGCAAATTACATAGTTATCCTTGCATGCAAATCCTTTCTATTCAATCCAAAAGGGCTAAAGAGTCAATAACCACCCCACTAACTCTTATTTTCTAGCCAAATACCTTCTTTATCCTTGCATGCAAATTGAACCAAGTACAAGTGGAAGGGTAATCATGTAAATTCCTATTTCCACTCACATTTGTCAACACAAAAACCATAAAACAAGTAAAGACATGATCATTTCACACATCACTCACCACCACACTCATTCTTCTCTCCCTCCTCTCTCTCACTCTCGGCTACTCCCTCCTTCACTCTCGGCTTTTAGCCGAAACCACCCCCTCCCCATTTTTCTTCATTCCTCAACCAAGCTTCCACCCTCTATACAAGTAAATGTTACTTCCCATACCATGATCACTCATATTTCAAAGAGTTTTGAGTAGAAAGTTTAAGTTTTAAGGTTGCATGTAAAGGTTTTAGTTGAAACTCAAAGTACAACCTTGATTCTTGTGAGTTTAGGGTTGTTTTTGAGAGGACTACAAGGAATGGAGAAGTGCCAAGTCTTGAGAAGGAAACTCTTGATGATTAAATGTCCATTCCCTTCCATTTCATTTGGCATGACCATAGGGGAGCCGAATGAATGGTCCTTAAGACTATTCTTGTTGCTTTGTTCAATTTTTGCATGTTTATGTGATAATGGCTTGAATTTTATGGTGAAAATTTGATGAAACTCCTTGCATGCTAAGTGATCATCTAGATATAGCTCATGCTAGGCTTGCATGTAAATTTCTTGGTAAAACATATTTAGAAAACATGATTGTTTGGCTTGCAAAACTCGAGGACATGCATGCATGTGAATTTCTCTTAGAATGTTATAAGATTTTGATCATTTGGAAAGATTTTGTTAGTAAGCTTTAATTTCAGTAGGATTAAGGTGTTAATATTGATTAACGCTCCTTGATGCATGGTAATAATTCATGGTTATCTTTTATAAAAATGCATATCTTGTTGTTTCAAAAACTTGATGATTTGTTGGTTGTGAAGTGTAGTTTCTTTTGTTTTTCCATAATTATACCATAGGTAAAGGATGATCTCCACCAAAGTTATTTTGAGAATAAGAGAGTTAGTTCAGTAGATCACCATGTTTAAGTCTTGGTTTGGGTATTGGGTTGTTGGTAGTTGAGTTTGTCAAGTCAAAACCTTGGAGAAAGGAGAGTTATAGTTTCTGCAGAAAATCAGTTTAGTACCCTGAGGTTTAGAGTGAGTTTTGACCATGTCATTGATGTGCACTTTGAGGCCCAAGCCACCAGAAGTTATTATTTGGAGTATATAAAAGGTTTTAGGTGTTGGTTGGAGGTTTGCATGTCATTTGGTTAGGTGCACAAGTAGAATAACAAAATCTGTCCAGCAGGGGACAGTTTTGTTGCAATTTAGAAATAGGGAGATTTGACCATGTCATGGGTAGGCCCCCATTAGGCCCTGTTGGGACTTAGTTAGAGGGAGTGTCAGGGAAGTTTTTCCAACCATATTTCATAGGATATGAGTTAGAACCATGTGTCACAAGTTAATTTAAGTCAGAGCGTTTTCTGCCCAGAAAATCAGGGGAACCTTGGACTTTTAGCTTAGGCCCAAGAAGGCCCAAGCCAGGCCCTTGAGCCACATCAAGTTTGTGAGATTCCATTAGGTCAGGAGAGTCTTGGGTAAAAGTTTTGAAGGAAAAATTGTAGTTTAAGAGTGTCTAATGCACTCAAGAAACCATAGTTGTCATTCTGAAATTTGCACCAGTGAACACTTTCACTTGTCACATAGTTTTAGAACACTTAGGAGTGAGATTTAGGTTGACCACCATAGTTGTAAGATAGTATAAGGTCAGTAGAGCAAAAGGCACAAGTGAGGGTCAATAGTTTTTGGATAGTTTAGTAAAGACACACCGAGTTAGGAAGCCAAAATTTGAAGACTTTGTCTAGTTTAGCGACCAAGTGACTTAAGTTGTGAGTCGAGATCATCCAAGCCTAGTGTTGCATTATGGTGTATATGGTGTTATTTGGTATTAATATATGATATGTGATTATGTGGCTATGTGTGTACAATTGTAATTTAAAGGTGAATATAAAATTAAGTGCATATAGGTCTAAGTGCCATCCGTGTTTAATTTCGGGTTGTAAATAGGTTTAGTTGGTGAGAGTATATTATAATGAAGATTATTATTATTTATGTAGGATCTCGAGACGAGGGAAAACTTGCCATAAAGGTCGAGTGAAGCTCCAGTTGCTCCTACCAGTCAGACCAGAGCAGCCTTTCTCAAGGCAAGTGATTCAACTTGTCCTTCGTATTTACTGCTAATAGTTCATACATTGCTGCAACTATCCTGTGTTATTTGATATATTAAATCAAGCGTATCTTATGTTTATCTTTGAATTATATAGAGATTCCATGAACCCTCGAGTACGTATTGCAAAGTAGTCTTATCATCATAGTATATTAAAGTAATTCGAATGCCATGATAAAAGAAAAGGGCAGTTATAACTCTTGGTTGATTCTCTTGATTAACATGCTGATGATTCCTAAGTATTGATATCTCATCCTGATACTTGAACCCCTATAGAACCTTACCTTGAACCCTAAAAGTCAGATACTTATCAAAGTGATTCCTCATTGATTGATACCCCTCTTTCTTATCCTAAAGCTTGACAATTCTGATATATCCTGAGCTAAAAATCATTTCTTCATACCTTAACACCCTTAGTATTCATGAAGCTTATCTCCTTGATGATCCAGCACTTGAACCTTGATGAGAAACCATTGCTTTAAGCCCAATTTGGCATTTCCCTTCATGATATCCAATAGCCTCACTAAATTCCCTTGTCCATACTTTGATATATAAAAACCATTCAGTTACCCTAATAGAGTATAATTTTGTGATTCATGGCTCTGAGAGTTAGTACCATTTCCCCGTGTTTCGAGTTGATCTATAATTCCTTGATAAAGATGTTTACTGTAAAAAGAGATTTTGTTATAATTCGGCATCAGTTTTTGAAATAAATAAGATGTGGATTTTCAGTCCCAAAGGGGGATAAATGTTTTCTTTGAATAGTGGATCTGGACCGAGACGCGAGTTCTTTCCACACTTATATTAGGCTTAAAAGTTGCCTAGGGATTCTCATTAATGTTTTAGAACCTAGCGAGATTCGGGATTACTTCACGGCTGATCACCGGCTGTAATCCGTAGCGTCATAAAATGATTTTGATTAAACAGTATGATTTTGAAATTGTTTTGATACAAACAAAATGATGCCATCACCCAAAGTTTTATCTCTCATTATCAGTGGTTATGTCTTTCCATTATCATTCTTTAATGTATATCTCGATTTATGTTTTGTATCATATTGTTTAGCACTTGTTGAGCATTTAACCCACTCCTTGCTTTACCCTGATATTACAGCTAGCAGCTATGGTTAGATTCAAGCAGACTGCCCGTAAGACCTGTGATGCTGATGCTTATGTTCAAGCTCAGGTAGAATAAGTGATAGTAGTTTGTGTGAGGACTCGGTATTTAAAATCAGGCGTAGTAGTTGGTAGTGTTGGGCTGTTCCAAACCCTAAACTGTAAGATCTTGGATTTGGTTATGTTATTTCTTTTAAAATGTTATAATAGCTATATTTAATCTGCTGTTTAAGTTGGGGTGTGACACTAACTAAGTCAGCTCATTTTCTGCCTATTAAAGAAATATTTTTATTGAACAAGTTGGTTCACATATATTTGAAGGAGATAATAATTCGTCATAGAACCCCTGTGTCTATTGTATCTGACTGAGATACACGATTCAATTCAAAAAAAATGGAGAAGTTTTCAAGAATGTTTGGGAGTCAAGTTGAATATGAGTACAACTTATCATCCACAGGCTGACGGCCAAAATGAAAGAACTATTCATACTATCGAAGAGATGTTACGTGTTTGTGCTATTGATTTTAAACGAAATTAGGATAAAGTTGGAGAACGTAAAATACTTAGAGCATAGTTGGTGCAACAGACGAAGGAAGTGGTTGAGATTATTCAGAAAAGGTTAATTGCAGCACATGATCCTCAAAGGAAATATGCAGACCAAGCCAGAAAACACTTGGAGTTTGCAGACGGAGATCTAGTATTATTAAGAGTATCGCCGTGGAAGGGATTATCCAAATTCAAAAAGAAAGGAAAGCCGAGTCCTAAATATGTTAGACCATTTAAAATTTTGAAGCGTGTCGACAAGGTAGCATATGAATTGGCATTACCCCGCATATGGAGCATATTCATAATGTTTTTCTTATGGTAGTGCTTAAGAATTATAATCCAGATTCTAGGCATGTGATGGGTTATGAGCCGGTAAAACTTCAGGAAGATTTGTCATATGTTGAGAATCCAATAGAGATTCTAGGGAGGAGAGAAAAAGTGTTAATGAATAAAGTTGTAAATTAAAAGTATTATGGAGGAACCCAAGGGTTGAAGAGTCAACCTGGGAATTAGAAAGTGATATACGTGAAAAGTATCATCATCTGTTTGAAAGGTCAGAATCCTTTTAAGGGGGAAGGTTCAATATCCGGGATATAACTTGTAATTATTTTTATCAATAAATAAATATTATGTGATTATTGTATGAATTTTTGGTGAATTATCTGTTAATTGGTATATGTATTTGGTGTTTATATGTGTTAAAATTTGAGTTTCAGTTTTTATATGCCCAAAATAAAGTATAGATTATTTTGTTATTTTTTATTAATTTATATGTTGTTATTTGATTTTATAAAGGATTTATAGATTTAAATAATTATTTTTCAGATTAATTATAAACCATTTTGAATAGTCAGGAATCATCCAACTTCAACCATTTTACGTTTTTACTACCCGCAAGTCTCAAGAAAACTCCTTTCTAACCTAATTTCATTATTCCGAGCATTTTCCGTGTTTTGACTTTTGCAGTCTGAAGTACAATTTTGCCTATACGTTTCACGGTGCAAATTTTATGATACTATTTTCATATCGGTGAACCGATAAAACCCGTATTTTTGAGAAAAGGGATATTTTGATTAGCCTATTATATAATCTTCTCGTAATTCATGTAACCAAAGCGCTGAGACCAAGGCTGTATTTACAAAAAGCTTGGTTTTGATAATTATACTAAAACCGGTACCGAATTGGATCAGTTTTGTCAATACTTAATGATTAAGTATTCTATTTTTATATCCGATATGATCCAACGGGGATCAATATTCCGTAAACATAAATAGCCAATACATTATCTTATTTTTTACAGATAATCATAAATAAACAGTAGAATTAGATAATTATCCAGAGAAAACAGTATTATTCATCGTGTTCTTCATAATCAAATGAGAATTCAAAGGCGTTATCGAACTCCGATTTTGGCATGCAAGTAGTCGAATCGAAACTCGTGACAAGTAGAATCAATTTCTTCAATCTATTCAACTGCAGATTCAAGTGGTATTTTTCTGTATTTTTATTTAAATTTGAATTTAATTAAGATTAAATTATGACTTTTTGATTTTGAAGTTGTTAATGTGTTTTGATGATTGCATGTTGTAGATCATGAAATTCTGGTCAATTTGATATTTTATATGATTAAATTTGAGTTCCATATCATAGAGAAATCATCGTTTGATTCTCGAATTGATAAATTTAGGATTTATATTTTTTGAATGTTCTTGATTGAGATTTAGGCGTTTTTGGTTCGAGGTTATTGGTTTAATTGGATGATACCACTTTATAGGGCATTTAAAAAGGAATCAATTGATGGTTGTTTCAAGTATAGAGGATTCCAGATTTGAGTTTATCTGAAAAAGTGGTATTCGCCGGTTTCTTAATTGATTTGGCCAGATTTATTGTTCCAGATGTCGTTTGTGCTTGAGGTTGCTAGGTCTAAATTCCCAGAATCGAATGGAACGATTTCATGTCAAGAAACGTAGCAAAAGAACGAGTTTTTAGAGTAAATTGGGCTCGCCAGAGTTGACAAGAACCCGCCGGATTCTGGAAAACGGTCGGTGTTCTTGCCAACCCGGTTTCGACCCGAGTTTGATCTTCATTTTTTCAAACTTCATTTCTGAAATCTATTTCTGTGTTTTTATTTTTAAAATAAATTCAAAAATTTATTATTTTATTTCTAAAATTCATTTTAAATTCCAAAATTTATTATTATAATTCCAAAATTTATTTTTAATTCAAAAATATGTTTAAATTATTTAGTTAAATAATTTTAGTTAATAGTTAATTATTTAATTGGCCAATTAATTTAAATATTAATTGATTTAGTTAGTTATTAATTAATTTTAATTGAATATTTAATTAGATCTAATTATTTCTTTTGATTTAAAAATCGTGAAAAATAGTTTCAAGTTTTAAAATATTATTCTAAATTATGTTTAAGGCTTGATAATTATTATTAAATGATTTAAAGTCAGATTTGGGTAAGTGAACATTGTTATTTATTTTTAAAATAATTCTGGTACCCATTTTAATTCCGAAAAATGTACAAAAATTCGTATTAAATACTAGAAAAATTATTTTAACCCTGAACCTTCTTTGAAAAATTATTTTTATCGAATACATTGTATGCTATGTGCTATCTGATTAATGTGTTATATGCCTATGTGTTTATTGTTTGATTATTTTGGTCATAACTTTCAATCCGTAAATCGGATTTGTGTTAAAACAAAGGGTATATAAAAGTTTATGACGTCTATGTGACGATTAGAATAATTTGGAATTGAGTATTGATAGATACTTGTGATGCCTCTATGAGGAAACGAGGTAGAGAAAAAGAAAGCAAGTGATCAATAAATAGAACTGAGGCGTAGAAAAAAAATACAAGTGATTAGTGAGTAGAAGAGAGGCATAGAAAAAGCAGAGAAGTGGTTGTTGAGTAGAACCGTTAAACGAGTGCAAGTAAAGTTGGAAATCATATGTGATAAGGCAAGTGTTCTTAAACCTTCTTGAGATATATTGCAAGTATACCCTGATGTTCATTTTTTTATATTACAAGTGCTTTAACTATACCTGAGATATACCCAATGTTAGCATGTGATTGTTGAATTACTTAGCCCTAAACCCTGATCGAAACAGTTAATACTCAAACTGTAAGCCTTATTCATTGTGAACCATTGATTGTTGAATCCCCAGATATTAAACCACATAAATACAATACTACTCCACAAGTAAATTCACACTATATACCAAACACTGAAATAAAACTGCTTGATCTGACAGTAACTTATACATTTTATAATACCTTGTGATATCAGATAACCAAATCTTGTGTAACCGTTAAACCATTGTTCATCTATTACTTGATTCTTCTACAGGCTTGAGGCAATTTTTCATACCTACCTTGATATACCTTTATGATACTCTTGAATTGCGTTATGCTCTGAAACAAATGTCTTATCGATGTTCATTATGACACTATTTTATTGAATTAAAATGTTTATCATATTGAATTGTTTTAGAATTGGATAGTTTTTATTTTATGTGTGGACCAGATTGGTGGTCATGTTAGGCCAATGTGTGTCTTGGATCCAGTTTATAGAGCAGAGCTGTGTGCCTTGCTCGAGATTAGTGCGTGACTGATCAGCAGCCCAACCTTGGTTTTAAAATTTAAAATGAATATCTAATTCTAATAATTGCTTAACAAGAACTTGATATCTCTGTATAATTTCAATTGATCATTTTTTAACCTCCGTTATTGTTATTATGACTTGTTGAGCTAGTTAGCTCACTCTTGCAAATCTGTTTATGTTATGCTACAGTTAAAGAGGAAATTGTTGGTAGCGAGGATCCCTAGTCCATTGTGCGAGCTAGGACTCTAGGTTGAGTTGAAACGAGCTAGCTGGAGCTTTATGTTATAGTTTTGAGTTATGTATTTGTAAGTTAACCTAGTTGGGATTTGATACGATGTAATAAAATTTAAGGTTGTGGCTTGTTTTCACACTTTAACTTGTTGCGATCCGTGGTTGTGTAAAGAAGGGTCATTGCATATAATATTTCATATACAGGTTTATATATTGTGCGTGTGTTGTTATGAACCCCAAACTTTTGACCCGGGTTTGGAGGGCGTCACACTGACGCCATGCAAATCCTGATTCCCGGCAAATACTGATTCTGACTTGGACAATTTCTTCTAACAATCTCCCCCAATTTAAGCTTTGTGGAATAAGAATAAATTCTATGTTCTGTCTGATGCCAAAAATAAGAAGACAAAATGTTGAGTAGAAAGTTTTAGAGCATACTCAGTTATTGCAATTGATATTAATTTCATGATTCTTGATAAACCCTTGAGTATCTATTCACAAATTCATTGACTCTTTCATCAATCTTCTTTTTGAGAAGTTGTCTTAGCTTGATCTTCAATTTTCTTTCATAATCAGTTTCTTCAGACAACTGATATATGGAAGCTCTCAGATTTCCAATTGGATCCCTTTCCATCATTAACTCATCAAGCAGTACATAACAGGTTCTCAGGCCATAAGGATTCAATGTTAACTATCTTGAAGTAAGTACTGTTTTAAATACAGCTGCACTCTTTCTCATATCCATTTCCCGATGTCTACATATGAATATAATGCCCAAAGTACTTAAAGACTCTATCTTGGATCCTTCTTCTGATGGTATACAAAATTAAATCTGACCATTCCTTAGATGCTTGATTTTTAACCATTAGCATATAACGAATATATTTTCAACCATTAGCCCTTTCCATTAGTAACTCATCAAAAGAAAGTACTTGAATTTGATCTCCTTCCAACATCAGCATTATCTTTTCCCTTGGTTCTGAGTCGTCATGCTTGTCAATGATAATTTTACAGCTTCAAGCCCGTTATGATGATCAAGAGTAATTTCCTGACCAAGTATATCTTCCAATGTAAGATTTACCATTCTTGGATTTATAAATTCAGCTTCATGATGCCCAATTCCAGCTCTTGCATGTGGACCCAACGGTCTGAGATCTTGTCCTTGTCTCAACCATGAAGGTGTATTTGCACTGTTGTCCACAGCAGGTCTAGCTTGACTTTCCTTCCTGATTCCTCCAGGAATAAAGTTCACACTTCCAGAACACTTCACCTCATCAATCTACTTCCACTTATAATCTTGCTTTCTGTGAATAATAACATCAATTTCCTAAGAGTGCTGCTGGTGACAAAACATAATATCAAAGAAAATAGAGTTGTTATGAATGTAAATGATTCTAGTGTTGATAGGTGCATGCAGATCTTTCTTTCTTTTCTCCAATCAAGAAGAGCCTCAAGACTGGACATCTTCATCAATAAAGTAAAGGTGATCAGTCCAGATGACACTCTGTTGCTTCATGAACTCAAAAATGGTCAAATAAGAGCTTTTCTTAAAGCCTACCTAGACCAAGGAAATGAGTGGCCTACATTTTCTCCAACACTAGAAGATGCAAACAATTCCAACTACCAAAGCATTGTGTCACGGGCAACAAAAAATTGATGATGACCTATGAGTCTGACTTGAAGACTAAGAAGAACAAAACTTATGAGGATGTGGAGATGATTAAGGTTTTTGATAAATATCTAAAGAATGCAGATATTATGCTACCAAGGACTCAAATAAATGGAAAAGATGATGACTTGGATGATGATGAAAAAAAGAAAGATGAGCACAAATCTTTTAGATCAAATTCAATCTAGTCAAGCAAAGGTAGTGGGAGTCATAAGGATGCTAAATCTAGCAAGGATAGTCAGACGAAGGGTAAGGATGAAGGTATAAAGAAGAAGGGTGGAGAAGATGGAAAAGGTACCAAGAAAATACTAGTAACCCAAATATCCAAAACTTTTCCAACCTTAACCAAAACACCTCGCCAAACACAATCTCATAACATACAAACCTCAAAGCCTAAGTGTAATACCCGAATTTTTGGGACTTTGTAAAACAATAAATGAATAGTAATCCAGACGATCAAGGAAAAAGTTTTAGCCCATAGTAAATTAAGATATGTACATTAAGTTTTCGAGTCGATATTGTGGTTATACGTATCAAATGAGTGTATGTAAAAGTCGTTAATTTTTGAAGAAAACCAATTTTGCAGAATGACCTTATTTTATGAACTATCGAGGAATACGAGAATCATATTACGATCAAGAATCTAAAATCCTATGAATAAAACCCATGTACAAGGTTACAAAATATAAATGATTTATAATAAAAGATTACCCCTCGAATCACTTACGAAGATTTATCACGATTACAAAGAAGCGACCATGTTAGGTCCGTAATCTACTGTAGATGGGGGTGAATACCTTTTAAGCAAATAATTTGACAAAACTTCAACAAAATGAACAGTTTTTATATTAATAGATATAAACTGATTATAAATGTACTCTCTCAAAAGGATGAACAAATATCCTTAAGAGCTGCTAGGTTATGCGAATGATATAACAATGTTCGCAATGTATATAGCATGGACCTAATCTGTGCTTTATATAGACTACAGTTACAGAATCAATAAGGAATCTTGTTCTATTACAATAAGGAACCCTACATATCCATGTATGATTGCTTCTGAGATAAAGTCCTTCATCGCTTGAATTCATGCTTTCCTTTTCCTCGTCGAATATCTACTGAAGTAACAAATCCTGATGACATCATCTGCTGATCATCAAGTACTGATATAAGTACTGATGATGTCACTCTTCAGTAAATATTGGTATATGTCCTGATAAGAACTTCTAATAGTTTCTGTATAGATATCATCAATAATATCTAACAATCTCCCCCAACTTGTGCATTATGGAAATATGTACAAGTTCCAATTGATGCTGTTAAAACTATATAATTGCGGTAATCAAGTAAACATACTAATTCATACTTCAGTGAATATCATACTTTACTCTTCATTATGAACTCTAACACAATATGATAAATCTTCACGAAACTTCCTAAGCAGATTCTCTTCCATTACATCTAAATACCATTGCATCCTCTATTTTTATTCTTTCAGTTCATATGTTGATTTATCATTCTGATAGATGACAACCCTGAGATTATGTAACTTTGAATTTCCAAGAGATAGATCATCCAGCTCCAGAAACCCAATTTTCTTTCCATCAGGATTAAAGTTTAAAACTTTAGTCCCTAGGCTCAATTTTATCTTGGCTCCTCCAATAGGCATATCAACAGCATACTCAGTTTGATCAATATATTTTGGGATGTAGTTAGATTTGTAAGGCATTCCTCTCTTCTTAAACTATATCAGGTTCTTTATGAATGCAGAC
The DNA here is from genome assembly GCF_009905375.1 of Apium graveolens. NCBI lineage: Eukaryota > Viridiplantae > Streptophyta > Magnoliopsida > Apiales > Apiaceae > Apium > Apium graveolens. Next base: position 2,142,230 of record NC_133656.1, on the reverse strand, counting down.
CATGTGGCGGTTACAGAATTAGTTACATTGAGAATTGTAGCAATAAGTTCCAATTCCTTCCATGGGTTGTCTCTTTAATTGTTGTTGGGTAAACCTTAAGTTTCTCCCAGACTCTAGAAAATAAATCATTTTCTCTCCAACAAGATCAATAACAATTTGAACTGATATGATTTTCAGTAAATCTTCAAGCATACATTGTGTCCAATTTCTGTCAAATTAGAATGCTTCCTTAATATCAAAGCATCTCCTACAGATGGATCATCATTTAATCTTCCAAAACCACTTGTGATTCCAGGTTTTCTAGACTGAGAACTTCCATTATAAATCTAATTTAATGTTTCAGAAGAATCTCTTCTAGGTGCTGGTTTCTTACTTCCCCATAATAGATTCTTCTTCTCTTCAAGAGTAGGTTCTGGCTTATCAGAGACTATGTCTTCAGAATCAGGATTTGATAATTCAGCTTGAATTGGGTTTGAGAAATCATGCACATGAGTAGGATCAGAGGTAGTGATTGGTTGAATAACAGCTTCTTCTTTATTAACTTGAGCAATGTCAGAGATTAATTTCAGTTTTTCATCCCAGTCAGCTTCATAAATCTTGCTTCTTTGGTGAGCTTGACTGACTTCTTCTTCTTCAGCAATTACATAGGTATCAAAAGATTGAGAAACTTTATAGATTGGATCTACCGGTATTTGTGATTTAGTTGCCTTAGATACTAATTTATTCTTTACAATAGCTTTAGCTTTAGGCTTTGAAGGCTTTGACTTCTCTCCTATCTTCTCTTTCCCTTTATGCTTCCTGTCAGCAGTTTAGATAACTTGAGACCTAAGAGATCATTCTGCCTCTTCCTGACTCACCTCACTTATGACTACACCTTTGGTTGGTCTGTTGGAAGGGTCATCTTCATATGGATCTTGAGAGATAATAGTAGTATCAGTATTTATTGTTTTCATGGAATTCTTGAAATCTTCCTCCATTTTCTTCAGTTATTCTAGATCAACTCCAGGATTTTATTTCTCAAAGATTCTTCTACTCACCTTAGAGTTAAATGCTTGAATCTTTAGATCCTTGTAGAATAGAGTTGTATTTCTTCCTTTTACTTTCAGAGTTTGAAGATACTGACTTGCTTCTGCACCAACTTCTATCTCCAGAATACTTTGGTCTTCTTTAGTAGTTGTGGCTTTTAAAGTTTGTTGAGTTGTTGTAGTGACAATCAGTTCTTTAACTCTTCTTTCACTTCTCTTACTTTCTCCACCTTTTCTAGATTGAGACCTAGTGATTGCTTTTGATGAACCACTAATTCCAACTAGCTCTTTACCTCTTATCCTTTCACTATCCTTTTGTCCCTCCTTACTACCTCCATCAGGATTTTTATCATCAGTATTTGTCAATGTCAGTTGCTTGCATTTAAGTTGAACAATTTTCTCCCCCTTTTTGACATCATCACCAAGTAGTAGATAAAGAATCAACTCCATTGAATTCTATACCTTTGTAAGTTGTTCAGACATTTGAACTTGCTTAGCTTCCACTTTATCTATATTGGATCCAACTGTAGTTTGTCTGGCAAGAATTGGTGCAATTTGCTTCTGAATTTCCTGACGAGTAGTCAGTCTTGAAGCAGTCAATGATTCTTTGACCTGATTGATTTGAGAAGTAGTTGCTTCTTGAGCTGTATGTAAGGATCTGACAACTAGGGAACATGCTTTCAAATGAGTCTGCATATCAGGATTTTGAATTCTCTGTTCAGCTGTTTCTAGACGTTCAACAGCATGAGTTCTGGAAATAGGATATGTAGCATCTTTCCATTTAGTATTCCGGATTTTATCAAAATAATCCTGCTTCTTCTTGGCATCTAACTCTTTCAATTTCTGTTGCCTCACATAAGTAGGCATATCTTCAGGGAAGAAAAGATCATCCTCAGGATCTACAAGAGCATTTAAATACCAGCTTCTTCACCATCATTAGATTCTTCATGTGCAACTGGATCTTGAACTATCTGCTGAACTTTATCACCAGCTTTAGCATGTAAGATAGAATCAGAAATTGGTGCAGTATGTGATCCAACAGCTTCAGAAGCTTCCATACCATCAGTAGTTAACTAAACATCTTCAAGAATTGTAGATAAATGAGTTGGAGCTTCTAAACATACTTCTAGAACCTCAGTTCCTGTAGAGTGCCGTGGTGACCCTGTAATGGATGAAACATTATCAACGGACTGTTGTGCTACTACATCTTCAGAAACAACATGGATTACTTCAGGTGGTGGAATAGTATAGTGAATGGACTATTTTTCAGCAAAAACATGGATTGCTATATGTGGTGGAATAGTAGATTAAATGGACTGTAAGAAAGTATCAGTATTTAGACTTGTAGGGAGATTATCATCACTTGGTATAACAGAGTTTATCAAAGTATCAACAGACTGTTCTTCAACAGCTGTTTCTTTTGTACTCCGTGCACTTGCAAAATCTAACAATTATCACTTAATCTCTATATTCTTTTAAAGTAGTCTCACTAATCCTCACACCAAACAGCTCATGACTTTTAATAGTTAGGGTATCCTCACAAGGATTACTAAATCATGTCTCTCATCTACCTCTCCTTTTGCCAGGAAGGATCCTGCCTCTCTTTAATTCTGTTTTTCTCTAAATCTTTTCACATAACTCACATAAAAGATCAGATAATTTGTCCTATAGAAATAAGAGGGGGCTAAAGAAGGGTTGTCCATGGTCATACAACTAGCGGTAGTCCTTAAATAAGGTCTAGAAATAATCATACCAACAGGATTTATAACATGCATAATAAATGCTGAAAATACCAAATCAGTATTTAGAATAAATTCTGATAGAATAAAAAGAATATTTGTACCTTGTGAATCTGAAAATTCAGATTCTTTACAGACATTCAGTGGTGGTACTGATAAGACATCAACAGATTGTGGAGATGGATGAATTCTGCCTTCAGCATCTATAATTAGAGTAACGACAGCGAGAGTAAGGCCTTCATTACAACTTTGATGCAATGGTTCTTGTGTAGCTGGAAAATCAGGAGTTGCTGGATGACTTTGAAAACCAGGTTCTTGTGTACTCTTCTCCATAATTGTAGTTATAGACCCCTGAGCAAGCTCTTCATCATGCCATTGTTAAATGGACTTCTTAGTCAGAGGCTCTTGTTCTTCAATATCTGCTGCACCACTTTGAGATGCGGGTTCTTGTGGGATTGGATCAGGAGATGCAGCTGCTGTACCCCTTTGAGATACATATTCTTGTGTGCTTCATCCACGGAAGAGACATTTCTCTTGAAGCCTCTTGACACTAATTTCAACTTTCTCATGAGAGACTTCTCCTGATTTGTAACACCCCCAAATCCGGGGTCGGGGATCCGGGTTGTCACGAGTTCCATTTCCCTTAATAACACTTAATCTTAATAAATAACCAACTACTGAGTACTATGACCCCATAATACACACACACACACCACAAGTTATAGTCTCAGAGATGAATGCTAAAAATAACACAAGTCATTTTATTCCATAATTATAAACCGTTACCCCTTAAAAGGGTTTCTGAATAATTTACATATTCCTTGCCATTATTACAATTCATATTATACATAAGTCTGGTTCATCAATAGTTGAAAACCTAGCCTATTGGTAGCTCCTACCTCAGCTATGGCGGCATCAACGCTTCCAGAAAACTGCGGAACGTTTCCTAACCACTTGCGAATTGGAAGCTTGGTCTTGTTCATCTTTTCTATCTGTTGTTGTGTGATGAAAGAAGAAAGCAAGGGTGAGCAACAAGTCCACCAAAATAATATGTATAATGATTAACAATATATGAGCATTCTCATAGTACTCATGAAAGTCTTGGTCAAAAGAAATGAACCAAGCTGATATCTTAACGCGACCAAGTCACAAAATATTCAGTATATATATATACATATATATACTTTTCACAATATTTGAAATCCTCTGACATGTATAACATCCACAGAGTTCCAGTTTATAACTGTATAAAAATATCGTTGCAAGATGATCTCATATATCTAACCTTGTCTCAACGTTTTCCAGAAAATCTTTGAATGCACAAGATAATCATTTACTAGATATAAGTTTAAAAGATGAAGTTACAAGATACTCCAATATACTTATATCTTTTCCGAATACTACTTGAACTACCACCGTTCAAGTTATAATTAGTTCATCACATATATGGAGCTACAAGGCATAACTTGTATAGAATCAATCTTTGAAATATCATTTAAAAGAAATGAAGTTATGAGATACTTCATTCAATGGAAACACCATTATGAAAACTCGACCCTGCCAACACTCAACAATCGCCCAGCCGTAGCCTTTCTATCGAAGTGCTTTGGGTAGTGTTGCAGAAATATCCAACTGGATGATGAACTCATTACGGGAGTTTGCCGCGCCAGGAAGACCACTTACGATGATCAGTCGTAGTAATGCAACCCCACCATTTTCTACATGTAGAGGAGAACCTGTCGGATTTACTTGAACACTAGACTCCTAAGGAATGGACCGTCTTAGCGGAACTTCCAGGCCATTTTGGGCCAATATAATAAGGCTGGGCCGGCGCCACTCGACCACTTACGCCACTCCTAGTTCAGATGAAATCCATGACTCTGAAACGTAAAGCTCGTCCCCCTTTCCCCAAGTAGAAACTTGTTGATACGGCTCCACCAAGAAGTCGTATCTAGTTGGAAAGGAAAACTCACCAATATTTCCCAGGCGATGCCTGTTAATGGATTAACTTGTTCCAAGAATTTTACTTCCCGGGTGTTGGGTAAGTAATCAAAAACTCTTTTATCAAAATAGCAACCTTGTTGTGAATATAAAACACACCACAGAGCCGGATCCCTCAGGTTTTGAGCGAGTATTTAAATCCCCTTCGAAAGGAGGATCTTAAATATAAAAAAAATGAGTTTTGGGATCCGCCCTAACTTTTAAAATCATTTTGAAGACTCGAAAACATTTTTAAGAATGTTTGGAGTGATGCTGATTTAATAAAATAAATCAGTCCCAATATATTAGAAAATATCTGAATATTATTATTTAAATAATATTTTTATAAAGAATAATCTTTATAAAAATAATTGAAGTAGAAGTTGTAAAACTTATACTTGAAATGAATATTAAATAACCAAATATATACTTATACGAAAGTAATATCTTTATTTGAATAATCAAAAGTGAGTTTGATTATCGACACATTATTCTTTAATAATATAAAGAATATTAATTAGTAAATAAACAGAGTCATAAATCCTCGAATAATTATTCAACTAATATTCATTAATTAAAATGAACGGAGTCTTAAGTCCTCGAATGAATATTCAAATTAATATTCATTAAATAAAATAAAGTTATCGAATAAACCTTATTCGATTAATAGTTTTGAAAACTATAACAATATATATATATATATATATATATAATATACCCGGGAACATCGACTCCCGGTTTTAGAAAATGTTCACCTTGGGGTCCCCTATACTAAGGGTATACGCAAATACTGTTTATCTCTAGCATAGGTATTATGCAACTGAATCAACAGATATATGTATCAAGATTACGAAATAGGCATGCATATATACCATATCACATGCTACAATATATCGCAAGAATTTGCTAATTAACCATCATGCATCTATCACAAGATAATGCATATACATATGTATACATCACAACAACAGTATAACGGGTAGAAAACTTGCCTGAGCGACTGGGGGTGATAAAAGGCTTGGGACGAGTATGGTAACCTATAAACAACATGTAAGTTGGAATTAAACCAAAGTCGCTTATGAATCTATACTTTAACCAATTAGACCCTAACGTTCGCTTTTGCGCTTAACGATTCACTTAAGTCGCTCGAGTACCCTCGGCTCCACCATTTTTAATAAATTAACCATTAAGAGTTTTAAGGCGATTCTATCGCGAGTACCTTACCAACTGCCTAATCCACTTAACATAATTGTTTCATATCCCAATTAGTCATTTAAGGTCCTTTACCAAGGTTTCAAAGTAAGGCGAGGGGAAATGTTTCGTTCGCGAAACGCCGTTACTTAAAACGGTCGTTTCTCCTAAACCGTACATCGAAATCAAACGAACCACATGTCAAAACGAAGCTCGTAACATGAAATATCTAAACATGACAATGGTTAAAACCTAACAGTGAGTTCAAGGGTTCTGATGTTAAGAACAAAAACAGTCTAAGGTAAATCGGGCATTACGACGGCTATGTTTACGCGATTACCCAAATTTATACCACTCCAAATCAACCCACAATCAACCCACAATCAACATCACAACAAAACTCCATCCATACTTCACTACAACAGTCCCAACACCTCAAGTTTTTCCAATTTATATTAATCTCAAACATGAACTAAAACTATTCTTAAGTTCTTTAACTAATAACCAAGATTTACAACTCCAAAATCTCTACAAACTCAACCAAACTTTAAACAAACAAGCATCATGCTTCACATATACTAAATCAATCATAACCATTCCTAAATACTCAAAACTAAAGCTAGGGTTTGGAGTTTATACCTTCTTGAAGCTTCTTAACATAACACAAGAGTTTTGAATGCCTAAAGAACCTTGATCCTTGCTTGTATAACCTTAAACTTTCATAAAAATTCAAGAAAACTAAAGTTATTTTTTGAAAGTTACTATTCACCATCTTCTTCCTTGAATTATTTGAAGAGATTGTGAAGGAATTTGAAGCTTAAACTTATAGGATATCTGTAATAACCCCAAAATTTTGAACTTTTTGTAACCCTTATGAATAGTGTTTTTGCTGATATTGCTGAATAAGAAAAATTTTCATGCCACACTATGTAGGGGTTCTTTTATGGATATTCTGAGATTTTATTGGTACTCTATATGATATATAAGTGTATGTAAAGATCGTCAGAATCCAAATTTGAACCTTTTGATTTTTCCCGAAAATCCATCAGATATCGAAAGAATTGAGTATAAGGTAACAGGATAAAAAGGATTTAAATTCAAGGATTTTAATAGAGGATCATAAAAGGAATATAATGTATTGAGAAAGGTTATGGGAACCTAAGTAATAAAATCCCTGGTATGATCCCTCAAACGATAAACGAAAATGAAAGTTAAGCGAACCGTATAACAGATTAGCGGTCATTAGCCAAATAATTAAAAGCTAATCAAAGAGATTAGTGGGGATGATGTCATCAAACCAATAAGAAGAGGACAAAGGAGGGAGGGTGACCAAGCAAAGTGTGTTGTTGGTTAAATTAAAACCACACATAAGCATGACCAAGCAAAGTGTGTTGTTGGTTAAATTAGAACCACACAAAAGTTACCATGGTAAAAAGGTAAGAAAACAAAACAAATCAAAAATCAACCAACCAAGCCAAAACATTTCATTTTCACCAAAAACACAAAATTTTTTATCTCCCTCATCAAAGCTCTCGGCTTTTCTTCTTTTCCAAAGAAAGAAAAATCAAAATCCTAGTTCCAAACTTTGTTAAATTGCAAGGTAATTATCTAAGACTCCTTATGCATAGTTATGGATATCCTATAAGTTTGAGCTCCTAAATCATTCACAATCTCTTCCTAAAAATCATGGAAGAAGATGGTGAATAGTGTTTTTCAAGAACTAAAATTTTTGTTCTTGAAGTTTTGTTTAGATTAAGCTTGGATAAGGACTTTAAGGGTGATTCCAAGCTAGTTACTTGATTCTCCACTCTCCAAGGAAGGTATAACCCCTCCAAACCCTAACTTTATTTGAGTAATTAGGTTTAGTTTTTTTGTTATAATTCATGAGAGGCTTGCTTGTTGTGAATGTAGAGATTAGTTGGTTTTGTGAAGTTTTTGGAGTGGTAGTTCTTGGATTGTTGATTAATGAACTTAAGTGTAGTTTAAATTCATGTTTAAGAATAGTATAAATTGATAATGTGGAGTTGGTGGGGCTGTTATGATGAAGTATGGATGGAGTTTTGGTTTGGATGTTGATTGTGAGTTGATTGTGAGATGATTTGGAGTGGTTTAAATTTGGGTAATCGCGTAAACATAGCCGTCGTAATGTCCGATTTACTTTAGGCTGTTTTTGTTCTTAACATTAGGACCTGTGAACTCACTGCTAGGTTTTGACCATTGCCATGATTAGATAGTTCATGTTACGAGCTTCGTTTTGATATGTAGTTCGTTTGATTCCGATGTACGGTTTAGGAGAAACAGCCGTTTTAATTAACGACATTTCGCGAACGAATCATTACCCCTCGCCTTACTTTGAAACATAGGTTAAAGACCCAAAAGGACTAATTGGAGTATGACACATTTATGTAAAGTGTGTTAGGCAGTTGGTAAGACACTCGCGAAAGAATCTCCTTAAAACTCATAATGGTTAATTTATTAAAAATGGTGGAGTCGAGGGTACTCGAGCGACTTAAGAGAATCAGTAAGCGCAAAGCGAGCGTTAGAGTCTAAATTGGTTAAAGTATAGATTTATAAGTGACTTTGGTTTAATTCCAACTTATATGTTGTTTATAGGTTACCAGACTCGTCCCAAGCCATTTATAACCCCCAGTCGCTCAGGCAAGTTTTCTATCCGTTATACTGTTGTTGTGATGTATACATTTGTACATGCATTATCTTGTGATAGATGCATAATGGTTATTTAGCAAATTCTTGCGATATATTGTAGCATGTGATATGGTATATATGCATGCCTGTTTTGTATTCTTGATACATATATCTGTTGATTCAGTTGATAATACCTATGCTAGAGATAAGCGGTAATTTGCATATACCCTTAGTATAGGGGACCCTAAGGTGAACATTTTCTAAAACCGGGAGTCGATGATATTCATTCGAGGGCTTATGACTCCGCTTAAATTATTAATGAATATTGTTATTTGAATATTCATTCGAGGACTTATGACTCCGATTATATACTAATTATTATTCTTAATTTTATTAAAGAATAATGTGTCGATAATCAAACTTACTTTTGATTATTCAAATAAAGATAGTACTTTCGTATAAGTATATCTTTGGTCATTTAATATTCATTGCAAGTATAAGTTTTAAAACTTCTACTTTAATTATTTTTATAAAGATTATTCTTTATGAGAATATTTTTAAATAATAATATTCGGATATTTTCTAAATAAATTGGGACTGATTTATTTCATTAAATCAGCATCACTCCAAACATTCTTAAAAATGTTTTGCGAGTCTTCAAAATGATTTTAAAAGTTAGAGCGGATCCCAAAACTCATTTTTATATTTAAGATCCTCCTTTTGAAGGGGATTTAAATACTCGCTCAAAACCTGAGGGATCCGGCTCTGTGGTGTGTTTTATATTCGCAACAAGGTTGATGTCTTGGTAAAAGAGTTTTTGATTACTTACCCAATACTCGGGAAGTAAAATTCTTGGAACAAGTTAATCCATTAATAGACATCGCCTGGGAAATATCGGTGAGTTTTCCTTTCCAACTAGATACGACTTCTTGGTGGAGCCGTATCAACAAGTTTCTACTTGGGGAAAGTGGGGACGAGCCTTACGTTTCAGAGTCATGGATTTCATCTGAACTAGGAGTGGCGTAAGTGGTCGAGTGGCGCCGGCCCAGCCTAATTATATTGGCCCAAATGGCCTGGAAGTTCCGCTAAGACAGTCCATTCCTTAGGAGTCCAGTGTTCGGTTGACAAGTAAATCCGACAGGTTCTCCTCTACATGTAGAAAATGGTGGGGTTGTACTACTGCGAATGATCATCGTAAGTGGTTTTCCTGGCGCGACAAACTCCCGTAATGAGTTCATCCTCCAGTTCGATAATTCTGCAACACTACCCGTAGCATTTCGATCGAAAGGCTACGAATGGGTGGTTTCCGAAGCATTGACAGGGTCAAACAGTTATAATGGTGTTCCCATTGAATGAAGTATCTCGTAACTTTATTCCCTTTAAAAATATTTCAAAGATTGAATCTATTCAAGTTTTAACTTGTGGTCTCATCTATGGGATGACCTTTTGAAACTTATTATACTTTGAACAGTAGTAGTTCAAGTAGATTTCTAAAAATGATATAAGTATAGTGAAATATTTGGTAACTTCATCCCTTGTTTTGCTTATATCCAGTAAGTAATTACCTTACACTTGATAAAGGATTCTAGTAAGTTATCCATTTAGATACTTGCATTATTATTTACACTATATATTATCTTGCGAGCTGTAATGCTCACTCTTGCTTCATTTCTTCATCACACAACAACAGTTAGGAAAGATGGCCAGACTCAAGCAGACCCAGCGCAAGCGCGTGGGAACCGTCCCGCGTCTTCCCGTTGATGTTGTAGCTGCTATAGCTGCAGAGGTAGATCTATTGGTAGATCAGGCATTCTACTTTTGGGAACCAAATATTGTATAATTATAACTTGTGGCAGATAATGGCAATTAACTGTAAATTTATCAAGTAATCATTTTGGGTTGTAATAACTTTTAAATTGTGGATTCAAAGACTTGTACTTATTTCAATTTCATCTCTGAGACTATAACGGGTTGTGGTGTGTGTTAGTGTGGGGTCACAACATGAGGTTATTTATTATTAATTAAGTGAAGTGATATTATGGAAAGAAAGACCGTGATGACCCGGATCCTTGACTCCGGATCTGGGGGTGTTACAGAAATGGTATCAGAGCTAAGCGTTATAAACCTCAGAGATGATGCGATGATATAATAATAAACTCACAAAGATAATAAGAACTCTTGCCAAGTTCATGGTCGGACTACTTAAAGTAGCGCTGACAGATAAAACCCTTACGGGAACCCTTATAAGTATCATGATAGTAACTTAGCTCGTTTAATGTGTAGGCACGTGAGATAGAGGACCCTGAGATATTCGAGCGTGAGCATGATGAGGCACTGCTAGATGCCGAGGATCAGGAGGAGCATGAGATGGAGGAGGATGAGGAGGACCCCTCAGAGGAGTCAGAGACAGAGGTTGTTGCTATTTCAGATGAGGAGGACCCGGATGAGGTCCCAGTGGCTGAGGAGCGTGTCAGAGCTATGGTAGTGTACACTGGTACCCCTTTACCCTCACTCCCGGTGGTCAGAGCTCCTATCCCTCCACTACTATCCTGGAGCCCATATGATGACAGCTCAGAGACCCATACTCCCGAGCCTAGGCAGACCGAGGAGGCAGACCCAGCGGCTCCAGATTCACCACCTCTCGACCCTGCCCATAGGCAGTCTTTGTTAGCCCACGGCTATGTTCAGGATGTACTGAGGACCCGAGTGGCTGTTGCTGAGGCCGGCTGGATGAGGTCAGGAGGGAGTTGGATGCGGAGAGGGCGGGTAGGCGTGCCCGAGCTTATGAGACTAGGGCTACTATACCCCAATCTGTAACACCCCCAAATTCGGGGTCGGGGATCCGGGTTGTCACGAGTTCCATTTCCCTTAATAACACCCAATCTTAATAAATAATCAACTACTCTGTACTGTGACCCCATAATAAACACACACACCACAAGTTATAGTCTCAGAGATGAATATCCAAAAATAATCACAAGTCGTTTTATTCCACCAATATGCCAATACACCTAAAAAGGGTTTTCTGAATAAATTTACATTTCTTTGCCATTATTACAATTCATAAATATACATAAATCTGGTACATCAAAAGTTGAAAGCCTAGCCTATTGGTAGCTCCTACCTCAGCTACAGCGACATTAACGCCTATAGGAAACTGCGGAACGTTTCCTATCCGCTCGCGAATTGGGAGCTTGGTCCTGTTCATCTTGTCTATCTGATATTGTGTGATGAAAGAAGAAAGCAAGGGTGAGCAGCAAGCCCACCAAAATAATATGTATAATGATTAACAATATATGAGCCTTCTCATAGTACTCATGAAAGTCTTGGTCAAAAGAAATGAACCAAGTTGATATCTTAATGCGATGAAGTCGCAAAACATTTAGTATATATATACATATATACTTTTCAAAATATTGGAAGTCCTCTTCCATGCATAATACACACAGAGTTCTAGTGTATAACTGTATAAAAATATCGTTTCAAGGTGATCTCATATATCTAACCTTGTCTCAACGTTTTTCTGAAAATCTTTGTCATGCATAAGATAATCATTTACTAGATATAAGTTTAAAAGATGAAGTTACAAGATACTCCAATATACTTATATCTTTTCCAAATACTACTTGAACTACCACCATTCAAGTTATAATTAGTTTCCAAAGTTCATCACATAGATGAGACTACAAGACCAGATTTGAATAGATTAAATCTTTAAAATATCATCAAAATAAAATGAAGTTACGAGATACTTCATTTGATGCAAACATCATTTTGAAAACTTGACCCTGCCAACACTCAACAATCGCCCAACCGTAGCCTTTCTATCGAAGTGCTCTGGGTAGTGTTGCAAAAATATCCAATTGGATGATGAACTCATTACGGGAGTTTTCCGCGCCAGGAAGACCACTTACGATGATCAGTCGTAGTAGTGCAACCCCACCATTTTCTACATGTAGAGGAGAACCTGTCGGATTTACTTGTCAACCGAACACTGAACTCCTAAGGAATGGACCGCCTTAGCGGAACTTCCAGGCCATTTGGGCCAATATAATAAGGCTGGACCGGCGCCACTCGACCACTTACGCCACTCCTAGTTCAGATAAAATCCATGACTCTGAAACGTAAAGCTTGTTCCCTCTTTCCCCAAGTAGAAACTTGTTGATACGGCTCCACCAAGAAGTCGTATCTAGTTGGAAAGGAAAACTCACCGATATTTCCCAGTCGATGCCTGTTAATGGATTAACTTGTTCCAAGAATTTTACTTCCCGAGTGTTGGGTAAGTAATCAATTCATTTATCAAAACAGCAACCTTGTTGCGAATATAAAACACACCACAGAGCCGGATCCCTCAGGTTTTGAGCGAGTATTTAAATCCCCTTCGAAAGGAGGATCTTAAATATAAAAATGAGTTTTGGGATTCGCTCTAACTTTTAAAAATCATTTTGAAGACTCGCAAAACATTTTTAAGAATGTTTGGAGTGAGGCTGATTTAACAAGGTAAATCAGTCCCAATATATTAGAAAATATCTGAATATTATTATTTAAATAATATTCCCATAAAGAATAATCTTTATAAAAATAATTGAAGTAGAAGTTTTAAAACTTATACTTGAAATGAATATTAAATAACCAAAGATATACTTATACGAAAGTACTATCTTTATTTGAATAATCAAAAGTGAGTTTGATTATCGACACCTTATTCTTTAATAAAATAAAGAATATATCTCAGCAAATAATCGGAGTCATAGATCCTCAAATGAATATTCAAATAATATTCAATAAATAAAATAAGCTGAGTCACAAGCCCTCGAATGAATATTCGAAATAATATTCAATAATAAAATAAAGGAGTCATAAGTCCTCGGATGAATATTCGAAATAATATTCAATAATAAAATAAAGGAGTCATAAGTCTTCGGATGAATATTCGAAATAATATTCAATAATAAAATAAATGAGTCATAAGTCCTCGGATGAATATTCGAAATAATATTCAATAATAAAATAAAGGAGTCATAAGTCCTCGGATGAATATTCGAAATAATATTCAATAATAAAATAAAGGAGTCATAAGTCCTCGGATGAATATTCGAAATAATATTCAATAATAAAATAAAGTTATCGAATAAACCTTATTCGATTAATAGTTTTGAAAACTATAACCATATATATATATAAATATATATATATAAAATCTACTCGGGATCCTCGACTCCCGGTTTTAGAAAATGTTTTCACCTTTGGGTCCCTATACTAAGGGTATATGCAAATTACTGCTATTCTCTAGCATAGGTATTATCAACTGAACCAACAGATATATATGGCAAGAATACGAAACAGGCATGCATATATATACCATATCAGCATGCTTCAATATATCGCAACATTTGCTAAATAACCATTATGCATCTATCACAGGATAATGCATGTACAAATGTATACATCACAACAACAGTATAACGGATAGAAAACTTGCCTGAGTGCTCCCGGATAGACTTAAGCTTAGAGTGGGTCCGATAACCTATGAACAACAACATAAGTCGGAATTAAACCCCGGTCGCTTAAGAAACTAGACTTTAACCATTTAGAGTCCTAACGTTCGTTTTGCGCTTACGGATTCTCTTAAGTCGCTCGAGTACCCTCGGCTCCACCATTTTTAATAAATTAACTATTATGAGTTTTAAGACGATTCCTTCGCGAGTGTCTTACCAACTTCCTAACACTCTTACCATAATTGTTTCATACATTAATTAACCCTTTTTGGTCTTTAACCTATGTTTCAAAGTAAGGCGAGGGGAAATGATTCGTTCGTGAAACGCCGTTACTTGAAACGGTCGTTTCTCCTAAACCGTACATCGGAATCAAACGAACTACATATCAAAACGAAGCTCGTAACATGAACTATCTAAACATGGCAATGGTCATAATCTAGCAGGGAGTTCTCGGATCCAAATGTTATGAACAAAAGCAGTCTAAAGTAAATCGGACATTACGACGGCTATGTTTACGCGATTACCAATGTTTAAACTACTCCAATTAACCACCAACCAACTCATAACCATCAATACAACAAAACTTCACCGAAACCATACCACATCATCCATAATCTCCAAGGTTTTCAACTCAAACAACCACAATCAAGACCTATGAACTATAATCAAGCTTCAATTACCAAAACACTTCCAAATCAAACCAAACTACTAATAATCACAATCCATGCTTCTCATTTCACAAAACCAACCATTAAACTTACTAACAAATAAAGTAAAGGCTAGGGTTTGAAGTTTATACCTTCCTTGGGAGGTGTTAAGTTGCTAGGAAGCCTTAGGGAGCCTCCTACAAGCTTGATCTTTCCAAAGAAATCAAGAACACAAAGTTAGGCTTTGAAGTTTCTAAAAGTCCGATTTAAAGAACTGTAAAATTGAGGGTCTTAACATGATTATTTGGACGAGACTTGTGAACAAGAGTTGTAGGTCATCTCAATACCTTTCCAATGAGCTATAGAACACAATATTGGAGTAAGAAATGAAGGAGATACAGCAGTTTTAGTGTGCTGGTTCTGTTTTGGCCGAGAGCATGAAGAACAATGCCTTGGTTTCTTTTTGATTTTGATGAAAATGATTTGCTTGGCTTGGTTGGTTTGATTTTTGTGTTTGTTTTAGTAAATTACCTAGTTGCCCTTGATTTTGTGTGGTTAAAAAGCCACCACATCTCCTTCCTTCCCATGTCATGCTTGTGTCATCCTCATGATGTCATCCTCCCCTCCTTGTCCTCTTCTCATTGGTTGGGTGACATCATCCTCTCTAATCCCTTTGATTAACTTCCTAATTATTTGCCTAATGACCGCTGATCTGTTATACTGTTCGCTTAACTTTCATTTTCGTTTATCGTTTGAGGGATCATACCCGGGATCTTATTACTTAGGTTCCCTTAACTTTTCTCAATACATTATATTCCTTTTTATGATCCTCTATTATAATCCTTTAATTTAAATCCTTTTATCCTGTTACCTTATACTCAATTCTTTCCGTATCTATTGGATTTCCGGGAAAAATCAAAGTGTTCGGATTTGGATTCTGACGATCTTTACATACACTTATATCCCATATAAAGTACTAATAAAATCTCAGAATATCCATATCAGAACCCCTATATAGTGTGGCATGAAAAGTTTTCTCATTCAGCAAAAACACTATTCATAAGGGTTTCAAAATTTCCCAAAAATTGGGGTTATTACAGTCTCCCCTCCTTAAAAGGATTTCGTCCCCGAATCAGATAGAAAATGAATTTGGATACTTTCTTAGCATTACACTTTCTAACTCTCAAATAAATTTTCCCACATTGTGGTTCTTCCATCAAACTCTGAATAGTTTGATAACCCTTCTCCTAAGCACTTGTTCCCTTTTCACTCTACAACCCTTCCTGGTTGCTCCATATAGGTTACGTCGGGTTGCATATCTATGCGCTCATCTGCCCCTATTTATCTGGCATCTGAATTACACTTCCTTAACACTGATATGTGAGACACGTTACGACCTGCTACATGTTCGGGGTTAGGGCTAGCTCCTATGCTATCCTCCCAATACGTCTTAATATATCCAAGGGTCCAACAATTCGTGGACTTAGCTTTCATTTCTTTCCGAACCTCATCCTTCCTTTCCAAGGAAATACCTATAACAACACTAGGTCCCCTATTTCATACTCTTTTTCCTTTCGTGTCAAATCAACATACTTATCATGTCCATCTTGGGCTACTACCAGCCGTCCTCTGATTAGATATATCATATCCTTGGTCCTTTGGACTACTGCGGGTCCGAGCATCTTGCGCTCTACAACTTCATCCTAACATAAGGGAGATCGACATTGTCTTCCCTCAAGGATCTCATAAGGTGATATCTCGATAATGACATATGATCTATTGTCGTAAGAAAACTCAATCCGTGTTAAGTGATCATTCCAATTTCTTTCAAGTCTATTGCACAGACTCTCATTATAGCTTTTAGCATTAGAGCTTTTGCTTCTCAATACCCATTCTTTTCCAGTTCGTAATCGTTACTATCTTTCGTTCCTAATATTATACTAGTTATACTTTTGCTCGTTAGCGTTCTATAACTTTTTAATAACCACGTCAACCTTAGTATCACGAATGTGTTTCCATTCCGAATACTACCACAACTTTATTACTCCTTTTTCAGCTGTTTCTATTTCCCAAAGTTTGATCAATCATATAGAAGTAAAGGAATTTGTTGAGAGATCACTATGATCATGAACACTTGTTATCTCGCATAGTTAGTACAGAAGGTGGCCAACCTTTAGTACTTGACAAGCAATTAAACAATAGTTGGTATCCTACTAGGCTTCTATCACACAGATAGACAGTCATTCGGCAATACCTCCCCTTCTGGAAGGGTTGTTCTTCTCAACTTACATGAAATGAAAAGAAGAGAAAAGAACGAACTGAAGAGAATTGTATATATAAAAAAAATATACTGCCACAAAATATCTGGCTTGGAACCTACCTCTGAACTATAGAGGTTTGTCATAGGAGAACAAAACATATATGTATTTATATCAACATCAAGTATTATAGCATCCTATTTCACATGCCTAAATATTTTTGCTATTCCGTCCATCATTCTATGGACCCATGCTCTTCCTCGAGCTTATACACAATCACCTTTGAAACTCCCTCGACATCGAAAATCGAATCTGGGATCTCATTCTATACATCATCGTTACTAGAATTCTATTCTTGCACCGCAACCTTCCTCGTATAATAATACGACTCTCTATTGATAAGAAAGAATAATAATTCACTAGGTAGATACTCTACTTAATTAGTCTATCAATGATAGCTTATACACTACCACGACCCGATTAGTGTTACTCAATCTCAACACCCATTCCAATATAACTCTCACGGTTGTAATCAGCTCATTACTCACAGAATCATTGCTGCCTTACTATGGTCCACCACTGACCTACTGTAGTCATTCATTTTCCATAAAGTCTAAATAGCTAACCATACGGAGTCCATACATCTCGTATCTAATTCTCCTAAGGAGTTAACATAACCACCAATCACAATTCATGAAGAACACTCCAAACTCTGACGTACTTTTATGACATGAAGTAGATAAAATTGCAGAAGAGTTTCAATCAAAGCAACGATAGCAGGTTAATACCATTCTTAATTATATGCCTTAAATAGAAGACTTAACTCAAAGGTTCGTCTAGTCCTTTTTGAAACATGGTCCTGGCTTATCTCAAGATAGGACCTCCTAAGATAGATAGCCCGCTCATGGCGATTACACGAATTAAACCTTTACCAACTATTATTACGGTTGGGTATTGCACAGTCATCAGAAGGAATGTCAATCTTCCAAACCATAATACAACCTTCACAGTTTTAACCATCCTCACTGTATTATTTTGGCACAAGCGCCTATAATTATCCTCTTACCTTTAAAGTGTCGGCCACCTCTTTGGCCTTTCCTGATAGTAAAATTTCCTTACAGTCAATTTCATTTTAACCACTTTCACAAATTTTCTACCCTATTTCCGATCACTACTTGAGTGAAGATGTTTTCCTTAAAATCTGATAAGTAAAAAAAAATCACCATTTTTCCATAAGTTATTGCCTCAGTCTTTAGAGGTTAATCACTGTCATGACTGACTCTCAATCATAATTAGAACATCTTTTATCTTAAGTCCTAATTGCCCTGAATAATTTCGACCATTACTGGTTCGATCCATACTTTCTCGTGGTTTAACACGTGCCCCACTTGGCAACACTATAATTACGTCATATTTCCTTTATCCACATTTCTATTCTTGAGAATTTTGAATATTACCTTTCTCCTTATAAAACCTCTAAGGTTATCCTTAAATCGTTCCTCCTGTATTCCCTAGATACAGGCATATCAAAATATCATTTACTAAAACTAGAACCATTGTTTATACACTTCTGAAAAATTTCTCCACTGATCCTTAAAGGTTGTTGTTACCTTAATCCTTTCTAATTCATACTGTCAAAACTTATAGTATCCCTATTAAGGGCGAAATGCCAACCTTTATGCATTCCCCTAGGGTTCATCTTAAGTTATCGAAGTTATATCCTTAATTCTGCCTTTAAAAAGGTACTTGCATCCTTCCATGGATAAATCAAGTCATATATCTTTGATAGATTATCTTATTCAATCATTCCCACCTCGATAGTCTATACCAATTTCACAATAGCATCCTTATTTAAACTGAGGTCAACCCTTATGGCCTTCAAAAGATAACAATGGTTACCCGCTTTTCCTTCCTAATTTGGTAATGATAACATGGATGTTTTGGAAGATATTGGTCATGTTCAACATGAACTTCTTCTTAATAATTCCTTATTTACTTTTGTTGTTTATCTCAACAGTCACCTCAATGTTGGGATACCTCTCATACCTGGCGTCTCCCTTTCTGAGTATCGAGCCACCGGTCTTACATTTCACATTATTGAAGGTCACTTCCTTCATCCAATTTTCCTACTTTCTTACTTTCTTGTCTCCTTAGTCTATCCGCGTCTTATTATTTATCCTTCGAACTATCTAAAGGTTTCCTTGAATCCTCCCAACTTAAAGGGGATAAAATGTACATAACTCGTATGCCTTCAACCATCAACTTTAACTCATGGTGAATCACCCTCATCCTGACGATTACATACTTTTCTATGTCTATTGCTACGAGTCTTTAGGGTTTCCTCATACCCAACTCCCTTATCATACCTCAAACTCTATTGCCTTTATATTCCTTTCCACTTCAGTTTCTTTTTATTTTCCTTTCTCTTATCATTATTTCATGAACTAACACAACATAAGTATTGATTTCAAACATCCCGTCATTCTGGATTCGTGTCCTCAGAACGAATCTTGATAACTTTTACAACTTAGATTCATAATTCATCATACTCATCCACTTTTGTTCTAGCTCCAAAGCTTTTACACTATCTCCTTATCTTTGGGAATTACTTTCCCGAAAACAATTGACTGAACTTAAATCAGTTTATTCTAACCTCTGGCTCCGTGCCTTTCTTGGTCTTTCACCAGCGGGTGGTCTCTCTCTTAGGAGGGTAAGTGACAAAAACAGTCTTTTGTGATTCGTCCATCATTTAGAATCTCAAATGATTCCTATATTTCCTTTAGCCAGACTCTCGCCTCTACTGGGTTCGCTTGTTCCTTGGAACTCTTAGAGCTTAGCGACTTAAAGGTCCTGAAAGAATTTCCCACCGCACTGTCTCCTCAGGGTGGTGGTTGGGGATAATAGTCTAAGTTCTCTTTAGACAGGTCCATGAATTGCCGTATAGGAGTACCGTCTCAGGTTTCCTTTCTTTACTCAACTTTCTGTTTCCTTAGTATGAAATGTTTCATCCTTCTCCCATACTTGGGGTTATCTTATACGTTAAAATCCTTGTTTTCCACTTCATTATGTTATGGGCTCCTTCTTTCTTAATGGCAACCTCCCTGACTATCACATTCGGGGTTTGCCCTAAATTTTATTCCTCGAGCTATGGATTTCATCTAAGATCCAGTCCTTAAGCTCTTAAACGTTTGGAACCCAAATTCTGTAGGAATACCTCGTTATTCCTTTATCATCTTTCTTGGTATTAATCTCTTCTCCAGTCATTGACTCTCTGCCTTCATTCATCACTTTTTCTTGGCACAATATGATCTTTTTCGATAATTCGGGCTGTATTGCAATCTCAAACAGCATTTCGGTACCGGCTCCGGTTACCTTCACTTCTATTTCCATTTTCTCAAAATCTCTTATCAACTCTCCTAAAGACATTTTCATCTTGAGTCTCTCCTTTATACTAAGGGCATTAGCCACCATTTTGGCTTTCCCTGGATGATAAAGAATCTCATAATCGTAATCCTTGATTAGCTCTAACCACCTCCTCTGGCGCATGTTGAGCTCTTTTTGCGTGAAAATGCACTAGAGAACTTATGGCTTGTGTAAATCTCGCACTTCTCTCCATACAAGTAGTGCCTCCAATCTTTAGGGCAAAACTATTGCCACGAGCCCAAGCTCATGGGTGGGGATATCGAATTTTATATTCCCTTAATTGTCTTGATGCGTACACGATTACCTTGTTGTGCTGTATAAGAAGCACCCTAATTCCTTATGCGAAGCGTCACTACAAATCACAAAATCTCCTTTTCCATCCGGAAACGCCAACATAGGAGCCGTCACCAACCTTTGCTTCAGTTTTTGAAAGCTGTTCTCGCATTTCTCTGTCCATTTAAACTTCTCAGTCTTATGAGTAAGCCGCGTTAAACGGGCTACTATCTTTACAAACTTGAACGAACCTCCGGTAGTGACCGGCCAATCCTACCTCTGGTAGTCGACCTAACCATGGTCATCAATTCATCAGTGGTCCTTTATCCAATCTTGTCAGGATCCTCCATGGGATCCTCCTCAACAACTATCCCTTCTAGGACAACATCCTCAACCGCTACATCCTCAATATCAACATCATCCGGTCCTGCATTAGGACACTCTATCGGATCCACAATTCGATCTCCAATTAGTAATAAAACATCATCGCGCTGTTGCTCCTCAACCTCAGGGTTCGGAGTCCCGCTACCATATACGATAACGAACTACGCTCCTATCACGATATTTATAAGGGTTCCCATAAGGGTTTTAACTGTCAGTACTACGTTAGGTAGTCCGACTATGAACTTGGCAAGAGTTCTTATTATCTTAGTGAACTTATTATTTTAACGTCATATAATCTCTGAGGTTTATAACGCTTAGCTCTGATACCACTTCTGTAACACCCCCAAATTCGGGGTCGGGGATCCGGGTTGTCACGAGTTCCATTTCCCTTAATAACACCCAATCTTAATAAATAATCAACTACTCTGTACTGTGACCCCATAATAAACACACACACCACAAGTTATAGTCTCAGAGATGAATATCCAAAAATAATCACAAGTCGTTTTATTCCACCAATATGCCAATACACCTAAAAAGGGTTTTCTGAATAAATTTACATTTCTTTGCCATTATTACAATTCATAAATATACATAAATCTGGTACATCAAAAGTTGAAAGCCTAGCCTATTGGTAGCTCCTACCTCAGCTACAGCGACATTAATGCCTATAGGAAACTGCGGAACGTTTCCTATCCGCTCGCGAATTGGGAGCTTGGTCCTGTTCATCTTGTCTATCTGATGTTGTGTGATGAAAGAAGAAAGCAAGGGTGAGCAGCAAGCCCACCAAAATAATATGTATAATGATTAACAATATATGAGCCTTCTCATAGTACTCATGAAAGTCTTGGTCAAAAGAAATGAACCAAGTTGATATCTTAATGCGATGAAGTCGCAAAACATTTAGTATATATATACATATATACTTTTCAAAATATTGGAAGTCCTCTTCCATGCATAATACACACAGAGTTCCAGTGTATAACTATATAAAAATATCGTTTCAAGGTGATCTCATATATCTAACCTTGTCTCAACATTTTTCTGAAAATCTTTGTCATGCATAAGATAATCATTTACTAGATATAAGTTTAAAAGATGAAGTTACAAGATACTCCAATATACTTATATCTTTTCCAAATACTACTTGAACTACCACCATTCAAGTTATAATTAGTTTCCAAAGTTCATCACATAGATGAGACTACAAGACCAGATTTGAATAGATTAAATCTTTAAAATATCATCAAAATAAAATGAAGTTACGAGATACTTCATTTGATGCAAACATCATTTTGAAAACTTGACCCTGCCAACACTCAACAATCGCCCAACCGTAGCCTTTCTATCGAAGTGCTCTGGGTAGTGTTGCAAAAATATCCAATTGGATGATGAACTCATTACGGGAGTTTGCCGCGCCAGGAAGACCACTTACGATGATCAGTCGTAGTAGTGCAACCCCACCATTTTCTACATGTAGAGGAGAACCTGTCGGATTTACTTGTCAACCGAACATTGAACTCCTAAGGAATGGACCGCCTTAGCGGAACTTCCAGGCCATTTGGGCCAATATAATAAGGCTGGCCCGGCGCCACTTGACCACTTACGCCACTCCTAGTTCAGATAAAATCCATGACTCTGAAACGTAAAGCTCGTTCCCCCTTCCCCAAGTAGAAACTTGTTGATACGGCTCCACCAAGAAGTCGTATCTAGTTGGAAAGGAAAACTCACCGATATTTCCCAGGCGATGCCTGTTAATGGATTAACTTGTTCCAAGAATTTTACTTCCCGAGTGTTGGGTAAGTAATCAATTCATTTATCAAAACAACAACCTTGTTGCGAATATAAAACACACCACAGAGCCGGATCCCTCAGGTTTTGAGCGAGTATTTAAATCCCCTTCGAAAGGAGGATCTTAAATATAAAAATGAGTTTTGGGATTCGCTCTAACTTTTAAAAATCATTTTGAAGACTCGCAAAACATTTTTAAGAATGTTTGGAGTGAGGCTGATTTAACAAGGTAAATCAGTCCCAATATATTAGAAAATATCTGAATATTATTATTTAAATAATATTCCCATAAAGAATAATCTTTATAAAAATAATTGAAGTAGAAGTTTTAAAACTTATACTTGAAATGAATATTAAATAACCAAAGATATACCTATACGAAAGTACTATCTTTATTTGAATACTCAAAAGTGAGTTTGATTATCGACACCTTATTCTTTAATAAAATAAAGAATATATCTCAGCAAATAATCGGAGTCATAGATCCTCAAATGAATATTCAAATAATATTCAATAAATAAAATAAGCTGAGTCACAAGCCCTCGAATGAATATTCGAAATAATATTCAATAATAAAATAAAGAAGTCATAAGTCCTCAGATGAATATTCGAAATAATATTCAATAATAAAATAAAGGAGTCATAAGTCTTCGGATGAATATTCGAAATAATATTCAATAATAAAATAAATGAGTCATAAGTCCTCGGATGAATATTCGAAATAATATTCAATAATAAAATAAAGGAGTCATAAGTCCTCGGATGAATATTCGAAATAATATTCAATAATAAAATAAAGGAGTCATAAGTCCTCGGATGAATATTCGAAATAATATTCAATAATAAAATAAAGTTATCGAATAAACCTTATTCGATTAATAGTTTTGAAAACTATAACCATATATATATAAATATATATATATAAAATCTACTCGGGATCCTCGACTCCCGGTTTTAGAAAATGTTTTCACCTTTGGGTCCCTATACTAAGGGTATATGCAAATTACTGCTATTCTCTAGCATAGGTATTATCAACTGAACCAACAGATATATATGGCAAGAATACGAAACAGGCATACATATATATACCATATCAGCATGCTTCAATATATCGCAACATTTGCTAAATAACCATTATGCATCTATCACAGGATAATGCATGTACAAATGTATACATCACAACAACAGTATAACGGATAGAAAACTTGCCTGAGTGCTCCCGGATAGACTTAAGCTTAGAGTGGGTCCGATAACCTATGAACAACAACATAAGTCGGAATTAAACCCCGGTCGCTTAAGAAACTAGACTTTAACCATTTAGAGTCCTAACGTTCGCTTTGCGCTTACGGATTCTCTTAAGTCGCTCGAGTACCCTCGGCTCCACCATTTTTAATAAATTAACTATTATGAGTTTTAAGGAGATTCCTTCGCGAGTGTCTTACCAACTGCCTAACACTCTTACCATAATTGTTTCATACATTAATTAACCATTTTTGGTCTTTAACCTATGTTTCAAAGTAAGGCGAGGGGAAATGATTCGTTCGCGAAATGCCGTTACTTGAAACGGTCGTTTCTCCTAAACCGTACATCGGAATCAAACGAACTACATATCAAAACGAGGCTCGTAACATGAACTATCTAAACATGGCAATGGTCATAATCTATCAGGGAGTTCTCGGGTCCAAATGTTATGAACAAAAGCAGTCTAAAGTAAATCGGACAATACGACGGCTATGTTTACGCGATTACCAATGTTTAAACTACTCCAATTAACCACCAACCAACTCATAACCATCAATACAACAAAACTTCACCGAAACCATACCACATCATCCATAATCTACAAGGTTTTCAACTCAAACAACCACAATCAAGACCTATGAACTATAATCAAGCTTCAATTACCAAAACACTTCCAAATCAAACCAAACTACTAATAATCACAATCCATGCTTCTCATTTCACAAAACCAACCATTAAACTTACTAACAAATAAAGTAAAGGCTAGGGTTTGAAGTTTATACCTTCCTTGGGAGGTGTTAAGTTGCTAGGAAGCCTTAGGGAGCCTCCTACAAGCTTGATCTTTCCAAAGAAATCAAGAACACAAAGTTAGGCTTTGAAGTTTCTAAAAGTCCGATTTAAAGAACTGTAAAAATGAGGGTCTTACCATGATTATTTGGACGAGACTTGTGAACAAGAGTTGTAGGTCATCTCAATACCTTTCGAATGAGCTATAGAACACAATATTGGAGTGAGAAATGAAGGAGATACAGCAGTTTTAGTGTGCTGGTTCTATTTTGGCCGAGAGCATGAAGAACAATGCCTTGGTTTCTTTTTGATTTTGATGAAAAATGATTTGCTTGGCTTGGTTGGTTTGATTTTTGTGTTTGTTTTAGTAAATTACCTAGTTTCCCTTGATTTTATGTGGTTAAAAAGCCACCACATCTCCTTCCTTCCCATGTCATGCTTGTGTCATCCTCATGATGTCATCCTCCCCTCCTTGTCCTCTTCTCATTGGTTGGGTGACATCATCCTCTTTAATCCCTTTGATTAACTTCCTAATTGTTTGCCTAATGACCGCTGATCTGTTATACTGTTCGCTTAACTTTCGTTTTCGTTTATCGTTTGAGGGATCATACCCGGGATCTTATTACTTAGGCTCCCTTAACCTTTCTCAATACATTATATTCCTTTTTATGATCCTCTATTATAATCCTTTAATTTAAATCATTTTATCCTGTTACCTTATACTCAATTCTTTCCGTATCTATTGGATTTCCGGGAAAAATCAAAGTGTTCGGATTTGGATTCTGACGATCTTTACATACACTTATATCCCATATAAAGTACTAATAAAATCTCAGAATATCCATATCAGAACCCCTATATAGTGTGGCATGAAAGTTTTCTCATTCAGCAAAAACACTATTCATAAGGGTTTCAAAATTTCCCAAAAATTGGGGTTATTACACAATCCTTGAGGAGGGAGCTGACGGGGATAGAGCTCACGTCCCGAGCGAGACTCCGATCGCTCCAGGGGGACAGGCATGGTAGGATCTCCAGGCGGCAGGCCGACTATATCTTCCGTCGTGCAATGAAAAGGGTATGGGAGCTGACCCGCTCCGGTGTGTGATTCAGGACTGACGATGGGATAGTCTAGTTGTCTAGTTAGTCGAGGCCGTAGTAAGAGCCAATTTTCTGGGATAGTTGACTTGTATATAGCATCCCTTTTTCTGACTAGACAGATAGACTATGGTGTATCACTTTTGGGACAGATGGCTGTAACACTGTTGTACTTTTGACCAGATCAAACTATGTATTTCTCGCATTATGTATATATTTGTTTCCTTTCAGTTTAGTTCCTTAGTGACGAGATCACTGTTTTTATCATTATTATTACTGCACTTCTTATTAGAACTGTCATAAAATAATTGAATTGCGAGATACATTCTCCCTATTATAGAACTGTGCAAGGCACAAGGTTGTGTATGATTGTGACCCTAACGTTGAATTTCCCAATAATTATTTTATTATCAGTATTATGCCGCCAAGAAAGATTGGAACTAGGGCGAACCCTGGATCTGAGGACCAGGGAAGCCATAACCAGGACGATAGGAACCGGGAACACAGTGAAGAGGAAGACGAGGATTATGTTGAACAGGATGACTCCCTGTATGAAGAGGAGGAGGAAACATATGATGTTGAGGGATTTGAGATAGAGGCTGAGGAAGGAGAAACTGAGGTTGAGCAACCAATACCAAACCTAGGCATGGATCCCATGGGCCAGTTCATGCAACTACTAAGGCAGAACTTGGAACGTCAACCCAACCTACCCCCTCAAGGAAATAACAATGCTGTGGCAAACTCTTTCAAGGCTTTTAAGTCCCTTAAGCCCCCTGAGTTCCACGGATCAGCCGACCCAGTTGAGGCAAGGGCATGGTTAAAGGAAATGGAGAAATCCTTTGAGATTCTGAGTATCGATGAGGCACAGAAGACTGTATTTGCTACCTACCTTCTGAAAGGAGAGGCTAACTACTGGTGGGAGGCCAAGAAAAACATGGAGACAGATGCTATTATAACCTGGGAGAGATTCAGTCAGTTGTTTCTGGGAAAATATTTCCCGAGGTTTATGGAAAACCAGATGGAGCTCAAGTTCTTGGAGCTAAAGCAGAATAACTTATCTGTAGCAGAGTACAAAGCGAAATTTACTGAGTTATCAAGGTTTGTGCCGGAATTTGTGAGCACTGAGGAAAAGAAAGCTAGGAGGTTTCAGCAGGGACTGAAACCGTGGATTTAGAATAGGGTGGCAATCCTTGAACTTATTGATTATGCCACTCTGGTGGAAAAGGCAACAATTGTAGAAGCTGGAAGTGAACAGATGTAGAAGGAAAGAGAGAAAAAGGGAATAAAGAGGAAAAGCATGAGCATGGGTGGAGGTTCCGCAGGAAGGAGCTTCCCAACTAGATTTAATCGAGGAGCAGTGTCCCTACCGGGAAAGAACACTGGGTTTAAGCGGCCAATGAGTGTGAATGTGAGCCAGAGCGGCCAGAAGTCAAGAATATCCTATTCCAACCAGTCTCGACCCCCATTGCCAGCCTGTAACACTTGTGGAAGGATGCATTCTGGGGAATGTAAGGGAAAGCCAGTAACCTGCTTTAAGTGTGGGCAAGTGGGCCACTATTCCCACAAATGCCCTTCGTCAGCCCCTGCCGTCATTCCAACCACCACTTGTCATCAGTGTGGACGCCCGGGTCATTGGAAGAAGGAATGCCCAATGAACAAACCAGCAGCTTCAGGAGCCAGCATGGCTGCCTCCAATAAGCCACCTACTGCGAGGACTTTCAACATGACAGTCCAGGATGCTATGAAAGACTCAGATGTGATAGCAGGTACCCTTTCTCTAAATTCAGTCAGTGCAAACGTTTTATTTGATTCGGGAGCAACTAAATCTTTTATATCAAAGGACCTTGCACGTAAATTAAGACTTAAGGCTGAACCCTTGATAGAGCCCTTACAAGTAGAAATAGCCAATCATGAAATTATTCCTGTTAACCAGATTCACCCCGCCTGTGAGTTAGGCATAGGGGAGCAATCTTTTAGTGTTGATCTGATTCCTTTTAAATTAGGGGAGTTTGATGTAATTTTGGGAATGGACTGACTATCTAGAAATGATGCTCAGATAGACTGTAAGGGGAAGAAAGTTAAGTTAAATATCCCGGGAAAGAAAGAAGTCATATTTAGAGGAAAGAGGCAGACGCATAAATTTTTGACTATGGCCCAGGCCAGAAGGATGCTACGAAAAGGAAATGAGGCTTACCTAGCCTATACGGTGGATACGCAGAAAGAGGTACCCAACTTACAAGATATTCCGGTAGTCAACGAATTTGAAGACGTATTCCCACAAGATCTTCCGGATTACCACCCGATAGAGTAATTGATTTTCTATTGAGCTAGCCCCAGGGACGGCGCCAGTTTCAAAAGCACCTTACCGGTTAGCCCCATTAGAAATGAAGGAATTAGCTACCCAATTGCAGAAACTTTTGGATAAAGGTATGATAAGACCCAGTGTGTCTCCGTGGGGAGCACCAGTATTATTTGTTAAGAAGAAGGATGGGAGCATGAGGCTGTGCATCGACTATCGAGAGTTGAACAAGCTAACCATAAAGAACAGGTACCCGTTACCTAGAATAGACGATCTGTTCGATCAGCTAAAGGATGCTGTTTATTTTTCCAAGATTGACCTGAGAACTGGATATCACCAACTAAAGATTAAACCCGAAGATATTTCCAAGACAGCGTTCCGTACCAGGTATGGGCACTATGAGTTCTTAGTTATGTCCTTTGGATTAACCAACACCCCAGCGGCTTTCATGGACTTAATGAACAGAGTATTCAAGAAGTACTTGGACAAGTGTGTGATAGTTTTTATCGATGATATTTTAATCTACTAAAGGACTGAGGCAGAACATGCAGAGCATTTGAGGATAGCTCTAGGAATACTCAGAGAGGAACAGTTATATGCCAAATTCTCAAAATGTGAATTCTGACGGAATGAAGTACAATTTTTAGGACATGTGATCAATAAAGAAGGAGTATTGGTCGACCCCTCCAAGATAGAGGCGGTCTCAATTGGGAAAGGCCAACCACACCCACAGAGATAAGGAGTTTCATAGGATTGGCCGGCTACTATCGTAGATTTGTACAGGACTTTGCGAAGATCGCAGCCCCCTTTGACACGACTTACTCGTAAGACAGAGAAGTTTGAGTGGACGGAGAAATGCGAGAACAGTTTTCAGAATTAAAGAAAAGGTTGGTAACGGCTCCAGTGTTGGCATTGCCAGACGGAAAAGGAGATTTTGTGATATATAGTGACGCGTCGCACAAATGATTAGGGTGTGTGCTTATGCAGCACGGTAAAGTGATTGCGTATGCGTCGAGACAACTGAAGGAATACGAGATTAGATATCCTACTCATGACCTTGAGCTCGCAGCAATAGTTTTTGCCCTAAAAATTTGGAGGCACTACTTGTATGGAGAGAAGTGTGAGATTTTCACAGACCATAAGAGCCTCAAGTACATATTTACGCAGAGAAAGAGCTCAACATGCGCCAGAGGAGATGGTTAGAGCTAATCAAGGACTATGATTGTGAGATTCTCTATCATCCGGGGAAAGCCAATGTGGTGGCTAATGCCCTTAGTAGGAAGGAAAGACTCAGAATGATAATGACTTCGGAAGAATTGATAAAGGATTTGAGAAAATGGAAATAGAAGTAAAGGTAACCGGAACCGGAACTGAAAAGCTGTTTGAGATCTCAATGCAGCCAGAGTTATTGGAAAAGATCAGATTGTGCCAAGAGAAAATAATGAATGAAGGCAGAGAGTCAATGACTGGAGAGAGATCCATACTGAGAAAGATAATAAAGGGATAATGAGGTATTCCTACTGGATTTGGGTTCCGAACGTTCAAGAGCTTAAAGATGAGATTTGGATGAAAGCCATAGTTCAAGATATTCCATTCACCCGGGAAGCACCAAAATGTATAGGGATTTGAAGGAATATTACTGGTGGCCCAACATGAAGAGGGACGTAGCAGAATGGGTAAGCAGATGTTTGACTTGCCAAAGAGTAAAGGCAGAGCACCAGAGACCCAGTGGACTTTTACGACCCCTGGAGATTCCCAAATGGAAATGGGAACAGATAGCCATGGATTTTGTAATCGGTTTACCAAGGACGAAAGCCAACCATGATGCCATATGGGTGATTATAGACCGACTGACAAAGTCAGCTCATTTCATTCCTATCAATGAGAGATACACAGTCGATAGACTGGTGGACATTTACCTTAAGGAAATAGTGACGCGACATGGAGTCCCAGCGTCCATTGTCTCAGACCGAGGACCCCAGGTTCAACTCCAGATTTTGGAGGAGCTTTCAAGAATGTGCGGGGACCAAGTTAAATATGAGTACCGTTACCATCCCCAGACGGATGGGCGGAGTGAAAGGACCATCCAGACACTAGAGGATATGTTGAGAGTCTGTGCAATAGACTTTAAAGGAAGTTGGGATGATTACTTGCCGTTGATCGAGTTTTCTTATAACAATAGCTTTTATGCTAGCATCGGAATGCCACCTTATGAGGCCCTGTACGGAAAGAAGGTGTCGATCTCCCTTATACTGGGATGAAGTAGGAGAGCAGAAGATGCTCGGACCCGAAGTGGTCCAAAGGACCCAAAGACATAGTGGATCTCATCAGAGGACGGCTGGTAGCAACCCAAGACAGACAGAAGAATATGCAGACCTAGCTCGAAAGGACAAGGAGTATGGAGTAGGGGACTTAGTACTACTAAAGTATCCCCTTGGAAGGGGTTAATGAGATTTGGAAGAAAGGAAAACTAAGCCCAAGATACATTGGACCTTTTGAGATACTAAGACGGATTGGGAAGTTGGCTTACGAGCTAGCCTTACCCCCGAACCTACAACAAGTTCATAATGTGTTCCATGTGTCAATGCTAAGGAAAGTATCATCGGGATGCCAGACACATAGTGGAGTACGAGCATTGGATATGCAACCAGATCTAACTTACGTGGAGGAAACCAGTAAAGATTATGGACAAGAAGGAGCAAGGTGCTTCAGAACAAAGTGATCAAGCTAGTCAGAGGTGCTATGGCAGAATCATAATGTGGAAGAATCACCTTGGGAACTAGAGAGAAGTACCCCCATTTGTTTTCTATTTGATTCCGGGACGGAATCCTTTTAAGGAGGGGAGACTGTAATAACCCCAAAATTTTGAACTTTTTGTAACCCTTATGAATAGTGTTTTTGCTGATATTGCTGAATAAGAAAACTTTTCATGCCACACTATATAGGGGTTCTTTTATGCATATCTGAGATTTTATTGGTACTCTATATGATATATAAGTGTATGTAAAGATCGTCAGAATCCAAATTTGAACCTTTTGATTTTTTCCCGAAAATCCACCAGATATCGAAAGAATTGAGTATAAGGTAACATGATAAAAAGGATTTAAATTCAAGGATTTTAATAGAGGATCATAAAAGGAATATACTGTATTGAGAAAGGTTAAGGGAACCTAAGTAATAAGATCCCGGGTATGATCCCTCAAATGATAAACGAAAACGAAAGTTAAGCGAACCGTATAACAGATCAGCGGTTCATTAGCCAAATAATTAAAAGCTAATCAAAGAGATTAGTGGGGATGATTGTCATCAAACCACTAAGAAGCGGATAAAGGAGGGAGGGTGACATCACCTGGTGACATAAGCATGACCAAGCAAAGTGTATTGTTGGTTGAATAAGAACCACACAAAAGTTACCATGGTAAAAAGGTAAGAAACAAAACAAATCAAAATCAACCAACCAAGCCAAAACATTTCATTTTCACCAAAAACACAAAATTTTTCATCTCCTTCATCGAAGCTCTCGGCTTTTCTTCTTTTCCAAAGAAAGAAAAATCAAAATCCTAGTTCCAAGCTTTGTTAAATTGCAAGGGTAATTACTAAGACTCCTTATGCATAGTTTATGGATATTCCTTAAGTTTGAGCTCCTAGATCATTCAAAATCTTCCTAAAAATCATGGAGAAGATGGTGAATAGTGTTTTTTAAGAACTAAATTGTTCTGAAGTTTTGTTTAGATTTAAGCTTGGATAAGGACTTTAAGGGTGATTCCAAGCTAGTTACTTGATTCTCCATCTCTCCAAGGAAGGTATAACCCTCCAAACCCTAACTTTATTTGAGTAATTAGGTTGAGTTTTGTTGTTATAATTATGAGAGGCTTGCTTGTTGTGAATGTAGGATTAGTTGGTTGTGTGAAGTTTTGGAGTGGAGTTCTTGGATTGTTGATTAATGAACTTAGGTGTAGTTTAAATTCATGTTTAAGAATAATATAAATTGATAA
>NC_133656.1:604749-833926 GCF_009905375.1 Apium graveolens | reverse complement strand
ACTCATATCTTCATTTTTATTCCCAAATTGAAAGATCCATGAACCCTAGATTCCAAACACTTTGATTCTCAACCAATTCGATGGTTTTTGGATCGATTATTGTTTGTTTCGTGTTGTATGTGATGGTGTGTATATCATATGTTAAAAGTCCTTGATTTGAGCTCTTCTCTTGAAACCCAAGCTTTATAAGTATGATTTAATTGGTTCCTTGAGTATTTGTGTAGCTTAGTTCTGATTTTGATGATTATGTGATGTATTATCTTAGTTTAGACATATAATTGCTGATATATTCACTATTATGCTTGAATATTTGATTCGAAAGAATGCCTTGACTGGAGATGTGATATATTGTGAATAGTTTCTTGAAATTAGGCTATGTGTATACTGATAATTGTGCTATATTGATGTGAATGCACCGTGTTTACTTGGGAAGGAAGATCTATAATTTTAATGAATTTATCTATTGATTTTTGGTGTTTAATCTCTTTTCAAGCAAACACGCATATATGCTCATTTATATTCATCTTTGTTGCATAATTTCTCTGATCATATTTGTGATAATTACCCCAAATTGCTTGTAAAGAATTTTATATGCTGGTAAGTTATGAATTTGCTATGATTATGATTTCTCTACACACAAGTTAATGGAATTTGTGCTTATATTGATTTACTGAGCTTAATTATATAATTTTATTGTTGTTAATGGCTCCACACTGCTTGAAGTGAGTTTAATGTAGTCTTAAGTGGTAACATTTGAGAAAGTACAAACTCATTTCAAGCAAAATGGCAGTTGTTAATGTTAATATGGTTTAATTACTAACATTTTTAGTGTTTTTCCTGTGAGTTCGATATTGGATGTAAACTGAAGGAATTCATAAGGTCCTCTATGTATTTGCTTGAAATTGATTGTGCTTTGGTGATCCTTGGAGTCTGGAGACTCTTGGTTGCTTAATTGCTTGCATATTATGCTTAAAATATAATATGGATTGGATGTGCAACCATGTGTATGGCCACCATGGAAAAAGTGCATTGTCCTTAACCTGACTTATTATGCTCATCTGCTTGTCTGATTAAACTTGAGTGTTATTGCTTCCTTGAGCTAAATTGAGATATGATAGGTTGTTTTGGTCATTGTAAGTGTTCTACAGCTTTAT
The DNA here is from genome assembly GCF_009905375.1 of Apium graveolens. Classification (NCBI taxonomy): domain Eukaryota; kingdom Viridiplantae; phylum Streptophyta; class Magnoliopsida; order Apiales; family Apiaceae; genus Apium; species Apium graveolens. Next base: position 832,772 of record NC_133656.1, on the reverse strand, counting down.
ACTTGTTGGATAATTGACTAATTATCTTAATAGTTAGTCTGTTCTAGTTGAGTTGGTTTTAGATCTCTTGGTTGCTGATAGTATTGGTTAGTTTTGGTTATGTAACTAGGTTTGAACCTTTGTTGTAACTGCTTAATGGTATGTGACTTCGTGTTTGGTTATCTGTGAGTGACCTTGTTTGAACTAGTCTGATAGGTACCTCAGTGGTATCAATACCTTAGAATTATATAGGACCCCCTGTACTTGTCTTGATTAGTTACCAACTTGGTCAATATGTCTTTTGGAGTTTTAGAACTCCCACCACAAGAAAAAGGTGAATAGACATCATATGTTAGACATCGGTCGAATGTGCCATCGATGTCTAAACTGTTATAGACATCATCTCGCGAAAATGCGATGTCTATGTTGTTAATAGACATCGCTTTATTTAGAACTGATGTCTATATTTTGAAAAAAAATGAACGCGGAAAAACCCCCCTTTCTTTCCCCCCTTAGCCAATTTTCCCCTTAACAAATTCACTCTCCCTCTCTTCAGACAAATTAATTAAAAAAATATAAAATAAAAACTAAAAATGACCTCTCTCTCTCTCTCAAACTCTCTCTCCCTCGTCAATCTCTCTCAAACTCTCTCTCCCTCTCCCATCACCGGTTTTCTCCCACCCAAACTCTCTCTCCCTCTCTCTCACTCACCATCTCTCTCTCTCTCTCTCTCTCTCTCTCTCTTGTTCGTCTCAACCTCTCTCTAAAACACACAAACTCTCTCTCTCTCTTTCTCTCTCTCTCTCTCACTCTCACCGGAGTCTCGCCGTTGTTTTGCCGTGGTCTCGGTCGTACTCTCTCCGATCTCTCGCCGCTGCTGCAATCTACTCAACCAAAGCAACTGCGCTCACTCTTTGTACTCTCACATTTGCACTCAAATTAGGTTTATTTCTCCTCCTTTTTCATTTTATAAACTTGAATTACCCTGCATGTTAACCATTGATTTAGAATTTTGAAAACCCTGGATTTGAAAATTGTGTGTTTTTAAATTGAAACCCTAGATTTGAAAATTGGGGGTTTTTAAAATTGAAACCCTAATTTATACTAGGTGGATGTTGCTCTGTAATTATCTTGTTGCTTGTAAATTTCGGTTTTGATTTTATATTTATTTAATTTTAATTGTGCTTAATTGTATCTCTCTGTTTTGACATTTGTAATTACTTATAGGATAATTGTATTTTAATTGTATCTCTCTGTTTTTCAGTGTTGTTCTGTTAGCAATGAATTAGGATAGTGGTACAAAAACATTGATAACAAATTTGTCAATTGTTATCCTAATTTATGTTTGATATTTATGTTTTGCTCGTTTTATTTTAAAATTAGATAGTGGTACAAAAAAAAGTAGTAATATAATAAATAATATTATTCATATAAGTTACTCCCTCAGTCCCTTCCAATTGTTTACATTTCTGAGAAAGTGTTCGACACGCATTTTAAGGTGCATAAAAAGAATAGTTATGTAAGTTATTTTTATAATTTTCTTTTTCTGAATAAAAGTTGAATGTTTTAATTTTTATTCAGAAAAACAAAATTGTAAAAAAAAATTACAGAACTATACTTTATATGCACCTTAAAATGCGTGTCGGACACTCTCTAAAAAATGTTAACAATTGAAAGGGACAAAGAGAGTATAAGACTGAAATTTTAGTGATATACCAGGTGGTTTTATATGGACAAGTCTTGGATAAAAGCCGATAGGGATGCTTTGCAATATGAGATTGGTGTCGAAAATTTCTTTATATTTGCCGAGGAAAATGCTAAAAACCCAAAAAAATACCGTACCCTTATGCACGCTGCATTAACTTCAAAAAATTTACCGTCAAGATAATCAGGGATCATCTTTATGAATCTGGTTTTAGTTTAGGATATTTGGATTGGATTTGGCATAGAGAAGGGGTTGCTAGTAGTACTAAGTCATCAGTTGGTAGTACTTGTCCTGCTAAAAAGCCCACACCCCCTTCAGAAACATATAATGTATGTCAAGCAACATATAATGATGATGAAGATTGGGATAATGAATCTGATGACTTTAAGAGGTATGTTGTTGATGCGGAACAACCTCTTTTTGAGGGAAACGAGTGCACTAAACTAGAGTCAGTCCTTAAATTACATAATTGGAAGGCTAGTTTTAGAGTTAGTGATAAAGCCTTTACCGATCTTCTTGAATCCGCTGGCTCTTTTCTTCCTAAAGACCATGTGCTTTCGGGTAGTATGTATGAAGCTAAGAAAACCTTAACTGATTTAGGACTTGAGTATGTCAAAATCCACGCTTGTCCAAATGACTGCGTATTATACAGGGGACCAGCTGCCGAGTCTTTATCCGAGTGTCCCAAATGCCATCTTTCTCGCTGGAAAATTGGGAAAGATGGTAAAGTTAGGGTTAATGTTCCAGCTAAAGTGATGTGGTATTTTCCGATAATCCCTAGATTTAAACGACTGTTTAAATCTGCTGCTACTGCTAAATTAATGAGTTGGCATGCGGAGAATCGATCTAAAGATGGAAAGATGCGTCATCCATCTGATTCTCCTACTTGGCGAAATATAGATTGTAGGTGGCCCGAGTTCGGTAGCGAGGCTAGAAATATACGCTTAGGATTAGCGAACGATGATATAAATCAACACAACAATGGATTAAACAATCGATATAGCTGTTGGCCGGTCATATTAGTAATGTATAATCTTCCTCCATGGTTATGCATGAAGAGGAAGTTTATGATGTTATCGATATTGATTTCTGGCCCGTATGAGCCTGGAAATAACATTGACATATATCTACAACCAATGATCGATGATTTAAAAAAATTGTGGAAGGAAGGGGAACCAAATGTGTATGATGCAAATAGCAAATCTGTCTTCACTTTAAAGGCAGTTCTGATGTGGACAGTAAACGACTTCTCGGGATACGTAAATCTGTCAGGCTGCATAAATAAGGGGTATAAGGCTTGTCCAGTATGTGGTGATAACACTGTCGCTAGATATTTAAGTCATAGTTGGAAAATGTGTTATCTAGGCCATCGTCGGTATTTAGATGAGCATCATCCTTATAGGAGGCAGCGGATGGCATTTGATGGACAATAAGAACTTGGTTACGCACCTGAGCCACTTAGCGGGGATGAAGTGTTAATGCAACAGCAGCAACTTGAATTTAGTTTTGGGGGGGGGAAGGCGAAAAAGGTAGAGTATGCATGGAAAAAGAAATCAATTTTTTTTGAATTGGAATATTGGAAATTTCACCACGTGCATCATTGTTTAGATGTTATGCACATCGAGAAGAATGTATGCGATAATATAATTGGGACACTACTTAATATGAAATACAAGACTAAGGACAGTATTTCCTCTCGTCTTAATATGATTGATATGGGTGTAAGGACTGATTTAGCTCCTGAAATAGGTGAAAAGAGGACATACTTACCTCCTTCCCCTTTTACTTTGTCTAAAAAAGAAAAAAAACTATGTTGACATCATTGTCCAAAATGAAACTTCCATATGGACATGCATCAAATATCAAAAACTGTGTATCACTGATTGATATGGAGTTGTATGGGCTGAAGTCGTATGACTGCCATATCCTACTCCAACAGTTACTACCAGTTTGTATTCGTTCCATGCTTCCAAAAAATGTTAGGGTAAGTATAATAAGATTGTGCTTTTTTTTGAACTCCTTGTGCAACAAAGTCGTAGATGTGTCAAAATTGAGTAAACTCCAAGCAAATTTGATTTTGACCTTATGTGAGTTAGAAAAAATATTCCCTCCATCCTTTTTCGATGTTATGGTACATCTCACAGTCCATTTAGTAAGGGAATTGCGGTTATACGGACCAATTTTTTATAGATGGATGTTTCCATTTAAAAGATTTAATAAAATATTAAAGAGCTATGTCCGAAACCGATTTTATCCGGAAGGTTGTATAGCTGAAGGCTATCTGAAGGAAGAATCAGCCGAGTTTTGCACGGGGTTCTTTAGCGAGAGTAGTAGAACTGCAGGTCTTCAGAAAGATGATGACAAGTTTTCCGGTCCAGTAGGTCATGTGACAATGAAGTCTGTTGCCGAAAAAGAACGAGATGAGGCACATCTCGCGGTCCTTCTTAACAATCCTGAAGTGGAACCATATGTTCGGTAAGTAAAATATTTATAAGTATATTTATAAGTGTATTAGTTATTTTTAGTAGGTGGCTCATTCTATGTACTTGTAATATTTTCAGATTGCATAAGGAACACTTGGAAAGAATTTACCAAGGAAAAAAGAAGAGTGTACAGTGGCTTTTGGGAGAGCACAATCGATAATTTCCGGATTGGTTTCAACAAAAAGTTAGTTCAACAATCGATAATTTCCCTACGGCATGGCCGATAGGGATGCTTTGCAATATGAGATTGGTGTCGAAAATTTCTTTATATTTGCCGAGGAAAATGCTAAAAACCCAAAAAAAATACCGTACCCTTATGCACGCTGCATTAACTTCAAAAAATTTACCGTCAAGATAATCAGGGATCATCTTTATGAATCTGGTTTTAGTTTAGGATATTTGGATTGGATTTGGCATAGAGAAGGGGTTGCTAGTAGTACTAAGTCATCAGTTGGTAGTACTTGTCCTGCTAAAAAGCCCACACCCCCTTCAGAAACATATAATGTATGTCAAGCAACATATAATGATGATGAAGATTGGGATAATGAATCTGATGACTTTAAGAGGTATGTTGTTGATGCGGAACAACCTCTTTTTGAGGGAAACGAGTGCACTAAACTAGAGTCAGTCCTTAAATTACATAATTGGAAGGCTAGTTTTAGAGTTAGTGATAAAGCCTTTACCGATCTTCTTGAATCCGCTGGCTCTTTTCTTCCTAAAGACCATGTGCTTTCGGGTAGTATGTATGAAGCTAAGAAAACCTTAACTGATTTAGGACTTGAGTATGTCAAAATCCACGCTTGTCCAAATGACTGCGTATTATACAGGGGACCAGCTGCCGAGTCTTTATCCGAGTGTCCCAAATGCCATCTTTCTCGCTGGAAAATTGGGAAAGATGGTAAAGTTAGGGTTAATGTTCCAGCTAAAGTGATGTGGTATTTTCCGATAATCCCTAGATTTAAACGACTGTTTAAATCTGCTGCTACTGCTAAATTAATGAGTTGGCATGCGGAGAATCGATCTAAAGATGGAAAGATGCGTCATCCATCTGATTCTCCTACTTGGCGAAATATAGATTGTAGGTGGCCCGAGTTCGGTAGCGAGGCTAGAAATATACGCTTAGGATTAGCGAACGATGATATAAATCAACACAACAATGGATTAAACAATCGATATAGCTGTTGGCCGGTCATATTAGTAATGTATAATCTTCCTCCATGGTTATGCATGAAGAGGAAGTTTATGATGTTATCGATATTGATTTCTGGCCCGTATGAGCCTGGAAATAACATTGACATATATCTACAACCAATGATCGATGATTTAAAAAAATTGTGGAAGGAAGGGGAACCAAATGTGTATGATGCAAATAGCAAATCTGTCTTCACTTTAAAGGCAGTTCTGATGTGGACAGTAAACGACTTCTCGGGATACGTAAATCTGTCAGGCTGCATAAATAAGGGGTATAAGGCTTGTCCAGTATGTGGTGATAACACTGTCGCTAGATATTTAAGTCATAGTTGGAAAATGTGTTATCTAGGCCATCGTCGGTATTTAGATGAGCATCATCCTTATAGGAGGCAGCGGATGGCATTTGATGGACAATAAGAACTTGGTTACGCACCTGAGCCACTTAGCGGGGATGAAGTGTTAATGCAACAGCAGCAACTTGAATTTAGTTTTGGGGGGGGGGAAGGCGAAAAAGGTAGAGTATGCATGGAAAAAGAAATCAATTTTCTTTGAATTGGAATATTGGAAATTTCACCACGTGCATCATTGTTTAGATGTTATGCACATCGAGAAGAATGTATGCGATAATATAATTGGGACACTACTTAATATGAAATACAAGACTAAGGACAGTATTTCCTCTCGTCTTAATATGATTGATATGGGTGTAAGGACTGATTTAGCTCCTGAAATAGGTGAAAAGAGGACATACTTACCTCCTTCCCCTTTTACTTTGTCTAAAAAAGAAAAAAAACTATGTTGACATCATTGTCCAAAATGAAACTTCCATATGGACATGCATCAAATATCAAAAACTGTGTATCACTGATTGATATGGAGTTGTATGGGCTGAAGTCGTATGACTGCCATATCCTACTCCAACAGTTACTACCAGTTTGTATTCGTTCCATGCTTCCAAAAAATGTTAGGGTAAGTATAATAAGATTGTGCTTTTTTTTGAACTCCTTGTGCAACAAAGTCGTAGATGTGTCAAAATTGAGTAAACTCCAAGCAAATTTGATTTTGACCTTATGTGAGTTAGAAAAAATATTCCCTCCATCCTTTTTCGATGTTATGGTACATCTCACAGTCCATTTAGTAAGGGAATTGCGGTTATACGGACCAATTTTTTATAGATGGATGTTTCCATTTAAAAGATTTAATAAAATATTAAAGAGCTATGTCCGAAACCGATTTTATCCGGAAGGTTGTATAGCTGAAGGCTATCTGAAGGAAGAATCAGCCGAGTTTTGCACGGGGTTCTTTAGCGAGAGTAGTAGAACTGCAGGTCTTCAGAAAGATGATGACAAGTTTTCCGGTCCAGTAGGTCATGTGACAATGAAGTCTGTTGCCGAAAAAGAACGAGATGAGGCACATCTCGCGGTCCTTCTTAACAATCCTGAAGTGGAACCATACGTTCGGTAAGTAAAATATTTATAAGTATATTTATAAGTGTATTAGTTATTTTTAGTAGGTGGCTCATTCTATGTACTTGTAATATTTTCAGATTGCATAAGGAACACTTGGAAAGAATTTACCAAGGAAAAAAGAAGAGTGTACAGTGGCTTTTGGGAGAGCACAATCGATAATTTCCGGATTGGTTTCAACAAAAAGTTAGTTTATATTCTTTTTTTATTTTATTATAAATTTATGCAAGTTGTGCATTTAATTGAAATTAACTTTTATGCATCCTTACTTTACTTGTAGGTAAGTATAGAAATGAGGGAAAATTCTGAAGCCGTGTCTGAAATAATTAGATGGTTGGCTAGAAAGCCTTCATTTTCAGTGTTGATGTACGAAGGCTATATTGTTGACGGGGTCCGTTACCATACGAAGGAGATAGATAATGCTAGGGTAGTTCAAAATAGGTGTTTCATTAGTTGTTAGGACAGTCTAAGTGTCCAGTGCTAAGGATGTAAATCCCGTAGAGTGTGAGTTAACATTTTATGGGATTGTACAAGAAATAAGGGAGTTAGTTTACCATGCATTCAAGGCCCCTTTATTTTTGTGTACATGAGCAGCCATTGATAGAGGAGTCAAGTCTGATGATCTTGGTTTTACGCTCGTGAACTTCAATCGACCAGGCTACAAACATGACAAATTTGCCTCTGTTGACTAAGTCAGCCAAGTCTTTTATGTCGAGGATCCATGTGATGCGAATTGGTCAGTTGTCTTATCGTCAACAACTCGAGATTATCATGATGTGTACAATGAAGATGTGGAAGAAGAGACCTCCTGGAATCCTCCCCCATTCTGTTAGAATATTCCTTTATGTGATCCTACTATTTGTGATGATGATGCAAGTGTTAGCAATAAAAGACAAAATGTAGAGGGTATTTGGGTGAAAAAGTCATAGAATTATAATTATTATGACTTTTACTTGTTTAATTAGTTGTATTAAAATTAAATTTTAATGAACTCTCTTTTTTGGCTCCCTGATTACACTTTGTAGTTATAATTATTGTATTATGTGATAGAATTATGTGTATTTGCACCTTTTTGGCTCCCTGATTATAATGACTTTTACTTGCACTTTGTTTCATTATAATGTTTTGATTTTGCTTTAAGTTTAATGTTATAATTATTTTGCTTTTTCATAATAATTAGCCTTAAATATTAGGTATTTTTCATAATAATTAGCCTTGAAGTTATGTTAGAATTCTAGGTATTTTTCATAATAATTAGCCTTAAATTTTGCATAATATTGTGGAATTATAGCATAACTGTGTACTTGTTTTAATTTTGATAGCTTGTCTAGATTGAAGGAAAACGAGATAAATGGCACCGAAAAAGCAAAAGAATTCAGCAAAGGCAGGCTCAGAAAATAAAACAGAAAATGCATCAGAACCCGAGGTTAGAGCATCTGGTATTTGTGTTAATCATGAACTCGAGGCATCAGAACCTCAACTGGAGGAGTTTGAGCAACCCGTAGTTACCTCAAATGGTGCAGTGATAAGAAGTTCTGGAGGTACTCGAGGGGTCTGTGCAATGCACAAAGTAATTGTGAAGAAAGCGCGTGGAAAAAAAATTAAAGTCACATGTGATCACTAGGGAATTCCTAACGGGGAAACCAGGGCCCGACTGCAGTCCTATATCGGTATGTTGACCAGGACTACAATTCCAATTGATATTGCTAATTGGACAAGTGTAGATTCTGAATTAAAATCAAAGATTTGGATAGATATTCAGGTACTCCACAACCCCTTCAATTTTTTTGCACTTGTTCTGTTAATTTCTTAATTTAAAATTGTTATTGTTCCTTGTGTTTTTTGCCAGTCAACATTCAAAGTTGGTCCACACTGTGAGGACATTGTCCTAAAGTCTGCGAGCTCTAAATGGCAATAATTTAAAACCGATTTGATGAGAAAGTTTATGCTTCCGTTTGTTGGAGACAAGAAGAAACTGAATAAGCCACCAAAGAGATATGCTTTTGTCAGTAAGTCAACATGGAAGAATTTTGTGAAGCAAAGGACTGATCCTAGTTGGACGGTATTTTTTATTTTATTGGACTTTTGTAATTCTCCAATTATTTTTCCCTTTCCTATTAATTTTGCACATCAGTTTATGTAATTCTATAAATTTGTTTGTAGGGAATTCATGAAGCGCAGAGTGAAAGGGTTTCGCAGAGAAAGTATCACCATCGTTTGTCTAGAAAGGGCTCTATTGGTCTAAAGGAAGATGAAGTAAGAACAAAGACATTAATGTCTTATTAAAAAAAATTGCATTTTTAATATTTTGCTGCACATTTTTAACAGATCAAAAAAGGAAAGTTGCAGCCGGAAGAAGAACCCAATAGAGCAATTTTTGGCAAAAAGCTCGGAAGCGGAAAAATGGCGAAGAGGTCGATGAAGACCTGGCTGCTGTATGCGAAAAATTTGTAAGTGTTCATGTATGATTATGTTAATCCTGTTGGGTTTTTTTTAATTATTTTCATACTTAGTATTGTTTTTTAATTATCGGCATGGCTGTTTTATGATTATGTTAATCCTGTTGGATTTTTTTTAATTATTTTCATACTTAGTATTGTTTTTTAATTTTCGGCATGGCTGTTTTATGATTATGTTAATCCTGTTGGATTTTTTTAATTATTTCCATACTTAGTATTTTTTTTTTAATTATCGGCATGGCTGTTTTATGATTATGTTAATCCTATTGGATTATTTTAATTATTTTCATACTTAGCATTGTTTTTTAATTATCAGCATGACTGTTTTATGATTATGTTAATCCTGTTGGATTTTTTTAATTATTTTCATACTTAGTATTGTTTTTTAATTATCGACATGGCTGTTGTATCATCATGTTAATCCTGTTGGATTTTTTTAATTATTTTCATACTTAGTATTGTTTTTTAATTATCGGCATGGCTGTTGTATCATCATGTTAATCCTGTTGGATTTTTTTAATTATTTTCATACTTAGTATTGTTTTTTAATTATCGGCATGGCTGTTGTATCATCATGTTATGCTTAGTATTGTTTTTTAATTATCGACATGGCTGTTGTATCATCATGTTATGCTAATTATTGTTTTCTAATTATCGACATGGTTGTTAATACTTCTGTAATTTTTTGCAATATCAATAGAATGCTCTGTTTGAAAAAAAAAAGAAGGGTGAAATAGAATTTTCTGGAGGTGAAGACGTTCTGACTACAGTTTTGGACAGTCGTGAACATTCAGGAAGGGTTCGGGCTGTTGGAGGGTACGTAATTCCAAAACAGTACTTTAAGCTGCCTAGAGAGAAAAAGATTTGAATCACGAAGAAAGAGTTGATGGCTCGTGATCGAGAAAGAGATGAAAAGGTCGATAAAAAGACGCAGGCTCTTGAGGCAGAGATTGCTGAGTTGAAGGAAATGATGGCTTCAGGGATCGCTCTTCACTCTCCAATCATGTCGGAAAAGGCAAGTCATCAGCTAGAAAAAGCATTTGTAGTGGCCTGCAGCGATGATGACGACGACGTTGATGAATGTGTTCCAACACCTGCACCTCCTAGAGTTTTAGTAATTTATTAATAACTTAGTATTTTTTTTAATTATTATTATGCAGTAATGATTTCTTTTCAACTTGTTACTTTATATTTCGTATTTATGTTTGGTTTTTTTTGTATTTATTAGGGGCAGAGATCGTGTGAGCTATCCATCAACACGATAGACAACAAGGTTGCTTTTGGTATGGTGTACCCTGGCAAGGATAAAGAAAAAGTGCATGGAATCGATATACCACTTGGACATAAGTGTGTATCTGTCGATGGGTTACTCAAACCAGATGCGTTGCTTCCGGTGTCGGTACGTGGCGAAATGGTGACAGTCCGCGATGCACTTGGCTCCTTGTTAGCATGGCCTGAAGGACTAATTAGCTACACAACTCCAGCGGTATGAGGATATTTAAATTGTTGTATGGATTTTAAAATTAAAAAATGCTTTTGTCTGGATTTCAAATTTTGGTAGTTTAATTGTCTAAAGATTAAGAAAAAAGAAAGGAAGCGGCCAGGTACAAAGCCAGGTCTAGATTTGAATAATTTGAAGTCAGATTTTTTGGAAGCAAAGCCAAGTGCAAAAGTGCCAAAAGGCTTTAACTTACTCTATAAGCATGCTATTACATGGATGAAGACTACTGGGGTTTCGATACAAATTAAATGCGAAAAAGAAGTGTTTGGACATGAGAAAGTAATTTACTTGTTACATGAGAATGTTCAGGTTGTGTTGGAGTTTAAAATGCTAGGGCAAGCTGTACTTGCATCTTAGATGACGTAAGTTTCTTTTTTTTCCCTTTTTAAATTTCAGTAATTTTACGGTTCAGGTTTGTTTAATTATGTCTTTTGATAGGTACTTGCATTCTGAGATGAGTGAACGACCAGAATTGGCGGAGACGTTTGCTTTCATTGATCCAAGATCCACTTATTACTTGAATGCAGAATTTGAAACTTACATCGTGAACCGGTTGAAAGAGGGTTACCCGGATCGACTATTCTTCTTGCCGCACAATCAGAAGTAAGTTCTTACTTTGTGACATTAAAAAGCTGAAAAGTATGTAAACTAGTATATAATGTGTGAAATTTGTCTTTGACATGTTTTTTTAATAAAAATAGTATGCATTGGATTTTGGCCATTATTTGGGTAGGTGAAATATATTTTCTTAATCCTCTCCCTCACCCAGTAAAGTTTTCAGATCTAGAAAAGGCATTATCGAGGTAATTTTGTTTTTCCTGCAATATTTGATGATAACTTTTGATAATCTGTGGTCTTATATCGGTTTATTTAAATGATGCAGGGCATTGAAAAGTTTTAATTCTGAAACTGGTCGGGGCAATCACAAGCCATCCAAAGCAAAATTTCTAAATGTAAGCGCTTTTTTGTGCTTTCGTAATTATGGTTAATATGTAGTTTAGTTCAGTTGTAATTTTTTTCTTTGGAACAGGGGTCTCCTAAGCAACCTGGTGGCACATAATGCGCTTATGTAGTCATGCGCTACATGAAAGAAATCATCAACAACACTAGATTGACTTTTACTACAAAGGTGTGCATCCTTGTTTTGGCATTGGGATTATATAAAGGTCCACTTTTCATTTTATAAAAATAAAGTTTGTTTGAATTTTTCAGTGGCTACAGAAGACTCGCATGTGTTACACCGAGAAGCAACTTGATGAAGTACGTGTTGAAGCTCTCGGATATATCCAAGAGCACATCTGAACAGTTTCCAGTGCTACTTTGGTTTTGGACAGGTTATGTAGATCTGAACATTTGATATTATGGTTGTGGACTAGCTAGTGCATGTAGTTATTTAGGAGTTGGTTTTGCGGATTGGTAGATGTTTATTTTGTGGATTGGTAGATGTTTGTTTTGCGGATTGGTAGATGTTGGTTATCCGGATTGATGATGTCGATTTTGCGGATTGATATTTGTTGGATGTATGTTGTGAATGGTAATTATGGCCGGATTACGGATATTGCAAATGTAGACATTAGTTTTATTTATGATGCCTTGAAAAGTAATGTCTATTGGTAACATCCACATCATATTTTTTGTAAAACTGATGTCTAAAACTTTTATTAACATCAATTTTTTCATTGCAAAAGCGATGTCTACAAATATAATATACATCACTTCTATAAATAAAAAGATGATGTTGAAAATAGGTGTAGATATCAGGCAAAAATGATGTCTAAACAATACATATAAATTAGTTTTAAAATAATAAAATCGATGTCTTTATACACATAGACATCGTCCAAAACCGATGTCTAACATCGTCCAAAACCGATGTCTAACATCGTCCAAAACCGATGTCTAACATCTTAATCAATAACGCTTTTTTTTATAAAAAAACCGATGTTTATATAGAAAAAAGACATTGCCAAAAAGTGTTGTCTAAGATGCAATAACACATCGGTTTTGTTTTTAAAAAAATGATGTCTTTAAGTCCATAGACATCGCCCAAAACCGATGTCTAATATATCTTTGGACATCAGTTTGTTTTTAAAAACCGATGTCTAACAGCTTAAAGACATCATTTTAGGCGATGTTTAAGGTATTCTTAGACATCAAAACTGATATAAAAACTGATGTCTAAACCTTTTTTTTGTTGTGTTATCAATTGTTCAATGGCTTATACTTGAGGTAATTATCACATAAAAATAATATAGTTTAACACATTTTGTAAAAAATAGGATCTCAGACATCAGAAAATTGCTAAAAACTGATGTTTATGTTAGTACAGACATCGGTTTTTGACTGATGTCTAGAATAGACATCGGCGACTAAGACATCGGTCAAAAACACAAAGGCATCGGCCAAAAACCGATGTCTATTAGCTTTTTTCTTGTAGTGTCTGTTAATTCTTGCAGGTCCTTTGTAAGAGTTTAGTTGCTAAAAGCTGTGGACTTGTGCATTATCTGATATTGCTTATCTTGGTTCATGTATTGTTTTATTGATATAAGTTAAGAGTTAATAAACTCTGATGGTTTCTTATACTCCATCTATAAGAAATCTAGTTGATAATTGAGTCAAGATTTTATGCTTTGATATGTCATTAGTTGTCTTATGTTGTTAGGCCTTAAGAGTTTTAAACTCTTACAAATTCTTATGGTCTAACTAAAAGTTATGTCTATGTTTGGTATATTGTGTTAGTGTTTGTTCCCTAGAGACAACACTATTATATTTTGTTTATGACATTTGGATTATGAATATTTATTTTCTATCGATTATTCTTTTAATAATTTATTAAGTCTTAATTTACTGGGTTATAAATATTAGATTAATAAATGTCCTTGGAATATGATATGAATTCTATATCTCTAAGTACGTGACTTAGAAATGAGATTATGTGAATAGTATCGATATTCCCAAATATCCCTAGTTGAGTATTATTAATAAGGGACAATAATAATTCATTAAGACTAGTGTGTTTGTTTACTGATGATAACATCTCATTGATCAAAGTTATAGTGATACTAAAGTTGAGAACACAGGCATCAATAAATATACATGGTGCTGGATAGACCCAATGCGAGATTCTACATGTTTGTTGTGTCATAAGTAATTCTCACAGTGATAATGATATAATGGTCCTTCGACTTGAAATCATTATATATCTATACGATGAATAATATACTTTTGTTACATCAAAAGTTGCCTTTGATCGGGTAATGATAAAAGTGGACTTCGGGTATATTAGAAATCGTGTGAGAAATATGAATGATCTAGAAAGGATTTAACCCTCCTAACTTTGGAGATATATTAGTGGCCTCTTGTGTGAGCTAGACTATGAAATGCATGGCGTCGCACTCAAATGTTGATTTGGAATGATAGTCTACTCATTGATCAAGGAAAACTGGATTAAATCATGAAGATGATGATACATAACATGCCTCAAGTTTAATCTATCATATTTGGTTGAAGAGATTATATTACATTGTACATTATTCACGAAAGGTTTAATCGATCACCAATTTAATTATTATTACTTGGGTAACAATGATGTATTACTAGATGCCACTCATTGTTTATAATATAAATATGAGATATTTAAATTATTTTCAATGTAATAATAACCTATAAGGTCGCACAAAGAAAGCTTGGTGGAATATTTGATTCAAATTCGGATTTGAATTAAATAGGATATTAAAATTATTTATTATTAATTAAGTTGGACTTAATTAATGGGATAAATGAATTTCGAATTTGTATATTATTAAATCCGAAATTCAGTTGTTATTTGATAATTGAGTTAGATTTAATTATTAAATAAATTGAATTTCAGATTTTAATAAACTCTAAATTAGATTAGGGTTAGGACTGTTTTTGACTTCTCATATAAACATCCTTAAGGCTAAAATTAGGGTTACGTCTGTAATATCCCGTATTTTTAGAATTATTATAATTATTATTTAAATATATATATATATATATGTGCTTTTATAATTTAGAAGGAATATAATGGTGGATATTTTATTCCTGTGTGACGAGTTGGTGTTATTAAATGGTAATGTGCTAATTGTTAAGTGTTATATCGATCCTTGTTAATTTCTGAAAGTATTTATTTAAATGTATTATTTTCAAAACTTATTTGAAAGCCGATTTCATTGATATCGGTAAATTGAAATTATTTTGCAATATCTGGGAAATATCATGTAATTATTTTTATCAATAAATAATTATTATGTGAATATTATGGGAATTTTGGTGAATTATCTAATGATTGATATTTATATTTGGGTGTTTATATGTGATAAAGTGTAAGTATTTTGATTTTTAATATGTCCAGAATAAAGTATAGATAATTATGGTATCTTTATTGTAATTTTTGGATTGTTATATAATTTTATAGGGATTTATAGATTTAATAATTATTTTCAGAGTAATTATAAAACTATTTTATAAAGCCGAGAATCGTCCAACTTCAACCGTTTTTTGCATTTTTACAACCCGGAACTCTTCAGAAAACTCCTTCCTAACATAATTTGATTATTCAGAACATTTTTCGTGTTTTGACTTTTCGATCCGGAGTACGGTTTGACCCATACGAGTCCCGACATAAAATTTTCGATACGATAATCATTTCGGTAGATCAATAAAATCCGTATTCATGAGAGACGGGACATTTTTACATTATTTTCTCATAGGGTATTTTATAAGAAGTTCGGTTTT
Source organism: Apium graveolens (assembly GCF_009905375.1). Taxonomy (NCBI): domain Eukaryota; kingdom Viridiplantae; phylum Streptophyta; class Magnoliopsida; order Apiales; family Apiaceae; genus Apium; species Apium graveolens. The sequence continues at coordinate 817,230 of NC_133656.1, read as the reverse complement.
GATAATTATCCAAATCTGGTATTAAATCATATCGTTTTTATAGTTATTTAGCGGCTAAGTAATATATTTTTGGATCTGATATATAAGTGTAAATTAGTGATAAATTTTAAAATGTTTCAAAAATCATGAAACTTATATTTTTTTCAGTTTAGAATATTTTGAGAATTTTAAAATTGTTTCTGAAATTTTTCGGGTAATATTTACCAACACATTTGTTCCTTAAATTGTAAATTGCGGGTCGGATGCACAATTCAAGAATGTTTTAAAAATTATGAAAATTTTATTTTATTAGTTTTTAAATATTACGAGAATTTTAGAAGTATTTCGGTAATTTTTCGAGTTAGTTTTATCCGCATATTTGTTCGTTAAATCGTAAAATGCGAGTCTGATGTTAAATTCAAAAATATTTTAAAAATTATAAAAAAAAATTATTTTACTAGTTTTTAATTATTCTGGAAATTTTAGAATTATTTTGATAATTTTTCGATTTATTTTTACCCAGAAATTATATCATTAAAAAAATAATTTACGAGTTAAAAGTCAGCCTGCAGTATAGAAAAAGGACACGTGTCAATACTAGGACACGTGCCTTGCTGCTCTGCTGCTGGTGTTGTGCGTGTCATGAGAGGTAACAAAAAAACAAAACAAAATAAAATGAAAACAAACAAGGAAAAAAATAAATAAAACGAAAACAAATGGATAATGGTGCATCACCCACTCCTGTTCCTTACACACTTCCCCCACCCCTGTCTCTCTCCCTTTCTCTGTTATCTCCGCCTCTGTTATATTTTAAATCTTCAAAAATTCTTATCTCTCAATCGTCCGTCCAAATTTCAACTATTATATATATAAACGATCAGCGCTTCGATACCTACACAAAGATATATATATATATATATATATTTCAAGGTTTTGAGAAAAAAATTTGCGGAGCATATTTTCCGTTTTAATTTATTTTCGGGGCATTGAAAAAGAGTTTGATGGCGTTGATTACTTCACATAACATCTCAGCGTGTAAATGTCTTTGGCTATTAATTTCGGATTTTTTTGGAGATATTTTCCGGATATTAAATAATCTCTTGGGGAGATCAGAATTTATTTTGGGTAAGGATTTTGAGATTCTGCTTTTGTATTTGGATATATTATATCATATTACTGTATATATATTTATTTCCTAATTTTTAGAGGTTGTTGTAGAAGTCGCTTTTGACCGTTTTTTTCGTTTCTGACGTGTTTATTCGTGCAAATATAAATTATTGTATATTTTGAATTTATAAATTTTATTAGAATATAGTTGAATTGTATTGTTTGGGATTGATTTTGAGGGGTTCTGAACCCGGGAAAAGTCCATCTTACAAAGACGTTATTTCGATTTTTTTTGTAAAATATTTATTCTAATTTCAAATTATTATCTTTTTATTAATTTTAATATCATATTTTGATTTAATTATTTATAATTAATTATTTATCCATTTAATTATTTGATTAATTCATTTAATCAATTAATTTTATTTGTAAATAGTTGAATGAAGTGTAATTATTTATAATTGAGCCGAATAATATTCTAAAGTTATTTTGAGCTTTTAAAATTATATAAAGGTATTGAATATTCAATTAATATTATTATTAATTGAATTATTCTTATTTTATTCGTAGAAGATGAACCGTTCCTCCGTTTAATACAAAACGAACATGCTAGACTCAGAAAAATATTTCGCTTTCAATTAAAATACTTTTGAGACCTAATTTATATTGTGTTGTAAGGCCGTTTGATTTGCTAATCATTCTGAGTCGATTATCGATCGATAAATTATATTTTTGACCTGATTTCAGTTTTAAAAGAACCGAGTCCTATGTTATATGAATTATGTGGTACGTGGGTTATATGTTTACGTGCTATGTGAATTACGTGCGTACATGGGTTATGAGTCTTGTGTTTGACTATTTTAATTATGTGCAGGCTATCGTATGGGTAGACAATAGGGTGTTGTCGTGGAGTTCGTCGAGTAATTATCGCTTAGACGATTAAAATGATATTTTCTAATTATAGATACGAGTCTTTCAAGACGATCAGGACCACATGGAATGGATGAAGACTAGAATTAAATAGTATGGAATATTGGGTTACAGCACTGCATGATCAGCAGTTCAGAGATTTAGCGAAGTAAAAGACGGTGATGTTTTGAGACCGAATGTCAGAATAGATGTGTCATTGCGAGTGTGACTAACTGCTAAAAATCCAAAGGAAAGTACCCCTATCATCACTTATTGTTCAAGTGATATTTCTTTTGAATCCTCTTATGCAAGTATTGCTTTCAGAATAGATAAATATATTACATATCGCTGAATTAAATGTTTATCATGCAAATATTCTTCTTCTATTCTATGTTCAGAATAGTTAAATGTTTTTACTTATTAAATTAATGGATTTATGAATATTTTGGATTTTGAGGAAAATAATTTGGTTTTGCGAGTATTCATACCCAAGTGAATGGGGGAATAAAAGTTTATAAGGGTGTCAGTATTATGACCCCTTTCAATAAAATATTTTTAAGATTTAATGGTTGCGTAAGAGGCCGTGGCGGCGGTCCAGCGTGAGCTATGTGTTATACGGGATATAACACCTTGCTAGGCCGATATATGCCTTGTGTGACGACTGAGAATTTTTCGACATAATTAAGTTAATAAAGTATGTTTTAGGTGATGTGATTCTAGTTATGTGATTAAGTGTTGATTAATTGTCTTGCTGTATATTAGAATATAAGAGCGTAAGTAAAAATGTTCCAATTTAAAGAGTCAGCTTAGGAATTAAGCTGTGTTGTCGGGCCGTCAGGTAGAACGGAACCCGTCCTAATAAGGGTTTAAAGAATATAAAATGTGAATTATGTGTGATTGAGTGAAATGAATGTTTAAATAAAGTATTTTGTCCTAAGTGACGTGTTGGTCGATAATGATAATGAGAAGCGTAATCGAAACGCTGAGCGTCGGGCCGTCAGGATGAACGTGACCCAATACGCGTAAAAAATGGGTAAAGATTAAAGAAGGACAAATTCTCTGATCAAACCTGAGTTGTTATGTGATTGTATATGTGTGATTGCTTATCTGTGTGCATGACTATGTGCTCTGTGACATTTTTATGAATTTAAAGGAATTATTTGATTTAAATGAAGGTTTATTTAACCTTCGCGCTGTTTTATAAAATTATCTGAGTAAGATAAAAATATGGGATTTGTTTTGTTATCTTCATAATAGTCCTAGGGACTTTCTAAAAATAATGGATGGATTTATTTGGTAGACATTGCATTTTAAATTGATTTTTATGTGGAAAAATATTATTATTAGCACGAACTTGCGAAAATCATATAAAATCAACCGTCCGCTCAAAAATCTATTATGAGTAATGGTTGGAAAGCTAATTTTGAGATGTACGTATTAAAATTGTCACTTGCAATAATTTTCGACTTTCCGAGAGAGATATATTTTATAATTGATTTTTGTTACATTTGAGTAAAAAGAAAGAATCAATTAGGCATAAAAGGGATTTAGTAGATTACTAAAATGCCCTTGCCATTGATAGTTTATAAACCATTTCCCCCCATTTTTTCTTTTCTATCCCGTGCACTCCACCCTCCCCTTCTCTTTTCTTTTTCACTCTCTTCCTCTCGGCTACTCTCTCTCTCGGCTCTCTCCATCTCTTCTCTCTCTCTCTCTCTCTCTTGTATGCAACACTCAAACCTCACTCAAACTCAAAGATATTGCTCTCTTTAGTCTCTATTTTCGGTATACATCTTAATTTCCATTTGCATGTGAGTATTTGTGTAAGTGTTTTGGATCTTTATGGTAGTGTTCAAGGAAATTGATTTCTTGATACAAAACTATAAGAGTGAATTCAAGAGGATTAAGAGGTTTAAAACTCAAGAGGAGACCCGTTTCGGGCTCTCTTAAGTTCGACGACCACCGGCTATGATCCAAGGAGAGCCGGTGGAGTTTTTATGATATATTAATTTGATTTTTAAGCCTTGCATGTTTTGGTTTCTTGAGGGTTTGAAAAAGGGTTTTGTATTTTTTAGAAACTCAAGTATATGATTAATAAATGGATTGCATTGATTGTTTTAAAAAGAAATTGGATGTGTGTAAATGAATTGTTGCTTAGAAAATCAAAAATTAATGTTTGCATGTTGGGTTATAATTCGGCTTTGTATTAATTAGAAAGGAAATGGGATTTGATGACTTGATCTTAGTAAAAGCTAAGCCTAATTAGTGAAAAATGTGATTACATGTTAGAACAAGTTATGCATTTCCATGTTTAGTCCTTGAGTTGTGAATCTTGATTTTTGCCGAATAGAAAATGGGTCTAGGAGAGATTTGCTTGAAGATTAAGTGAATGTATGTTTGTCGAATGAATAATTTGATTAAAGCCTAAATCATTTTTTTTATATTTTGTTTTGTGATTCGAAAATCTTGATGAAAATGAATTGATTGACTAAGTTAAGGTTTAAAACAAGTGGGAAATGTGATATACAACTTTGCATGTCAAAATTGATCCTTGGATGTGGGATTTATTAAAAAACCCGAATGGGTCTTAGGCTTAAAAAGAGAATTAAGTTGATTTTTGCTAAATATCTTAATGGCTAGTGAGAACTTGATTGCATGGTAATGATTGGATGGTGTTTATGTTCGAATTCTGATAATTAAAAGAAGGTGTTGATTTTCGATTCTTAATATGATTATGATTCAAATTTTTGATTAAAAAGGATGAAGTTTAATTGCGTAAATGACTCTTGCGATTTGCATTATTTGTGTTTGATTATATGAGATTGAAATTGAGTATACATGGTTGTGCTTTATGTGTATGGCCGAATGATATATAAGTAGAAAAGCGGCTGATTTGGTTCCAATACCTTGCTAAGTGATTGCATGTGAAATCCTAGGAGATATGTGATTCATTTATGTGATTGGTTGTTATGGTTTGAATTAAGGAATAAAAGAAAAAGGGAATTAAATCGTTTGTTATTAAAGAACTATAAGTGACAGTTATGGTCGCAAAAGATTTAGTTGTGAATAGATCATGTACTCGTAAGAGTTATATTAGTGTGATTTGAGAAATAGTTTAGGTTAAGCAAGTACGCGTCGATTGTTAAGATATAAAGGTTACGAGAAAGGAATGTGTTATGTGCTATATGCTTATGTGTATAAGCTATACTCGTATATTCGAGTCAAGAATATAATCCAGCTATCGTAATTGAGTGATCGTTCCGGGACCGAGAGTTGAGAAACTGATTAAGGTTTTGGTTTTTATTGTAGATTCGGAGCGTGAGGGCATTCAGGCTAGGAAAGGAAAGGGTATACTAGGTGGCAGTAGTTCAACCTTCAGGAAAGCAAATTCAGGCAAGTAACTCTCATTACTTGTGAAAATGATTAAAGAGAGGATGTTGTTCATACCATGTAGAGTATGGAATTGTTACTTAATGAATCCCCTATTAATGACTTGAGATATCCTGTTTTGATTCTGATACACTGTTATTGATAAGCTTACTGATTCAACCCTTTTGGTAACCTATCCTTTTTGTTTCAAGTTATTTATTAAGCCATGAATTATATTGAACCCTATAATTATCCTTGCAAACCCTATTTAATGATACCTCACTTCCTGATCACACTATTGATCCCTAAACAGATGCTGATCCCTCTAACTTAAGTACCTTGTTATCCTTGATACAGAATCCTTAAAATTGTTCTTTGCTTATCTTTGAACCACTCCCTGAACTTTGTTTTTCATAAAAATTTGACTTAAGAATGAGTTTCGACTCGAAAGAGTCAGAATAATTTCATATTCTTGGTAATGATAAAATGGATTTTAGAAAACCTATTTGTTTCTCCAACTCAAGGTTTTCCAAATGAATTCCTGATGGATTAGATTGGGACGTAAGAGGCTAGTGGGACTAGTCCAGTCATGGTAAGAGGCTAGCGGGGCTAGTCCAACTTAAGGCTGAAATTATGCCGATTGGTACCTTAAAGACCGGATGGAGGTCGGTACGGGCTGATCACCCGTATTATAATGAAATGGAAAGATAAAGTGATCCAATCAAGGGTTCTAATGGGTTATTTAAAAGGGAACTGAAACTTTCTGTTCAGTAAATTGATTCTTGAAAATGAAAATGGTTTATATTGTTTTGAAAAGAGTTGATTATGTTAATGTGAAGCTTAAAGCTCGAGAACCCTGATTTTTAATCTGTTGATCATATGATTGATTCCATATAATGAAATACTGTTGCTTTCCTCTTTCTGAAAGATCTATTCTGATCCTTTAATGATTTATGATGAATGTCGGTTTTCGTTCTACATTGAGCCTTGTTCCTTGAAAGCCCCATATTATCCTTCATAACCTTTCCTTGACCCTAAAGCTGGAAATCTGCCACCTACAACAAATAAAGTAGAATGCCCTGAGTTTGGTAAAGTATATTGTGAATTGATATCATAGAACTGCTTTATAGTTACTTGCTGAGTTTTATACTCATATGTTTTGTTTTAATCTAACCATGGCAGTTAAGCAAGAAAATGGCCAGGCTTAGGCGCATTGCTCGTAAGAGCGTACCTGGTGGGCCCTATCGTGTTGAGGGCTTCCGATTGCCAGAGCAGGTAGTGGTATTTTTGAGTGAGCACGCGCCTAGAAGAAAATCTGAAAAGATACAATGGGTTATCTGTCGGTTCTCAGCCGGAATCGATATTGTTTATCTAATAATATTTTGGGGTTGTAAGTTATATTTTATGATTGGTAGTTGTAATCTTGTCTCATACTTTATCCTGTTGATCCTGTTAGTAGTTAATTGGGGTTTATGCTTATTTAATTATTAGATTAAAGGTGTGTGAGTCCTCATTTCCTAACCCCGAGATTGAGGGCATCACACCTTGGGTACCCTTTGTTTAGTTGGATATACTTCGGCATACCGGTGTTGCTCCGCGACTGATCACCAGCGGCAACACACCGTCGTTTAAGGATTCCAATCTAAATTATTATAATGCTTTTGATAATTTTATAAGGAATGGTTTATCAAGTGTTGGTTTTGTATAAAAAGGTGAATTGTGTTTTTGATTCAGTTTTCGATTTATGATGATACTTACGTTGTTGTTAAATATCAAAGGTGGTATTAGTATGGATTATTGATGTTGATTTCAGTATGGGATGTTGTGAGGATCAAAGTTCGTATTGATATCTAATTTGATATGACAACAAAATGAGTATTCATATCAAGATTTCGGTTTTGAATAAAGGTTGTGATTCAGTCAATAATCATTGTTTCATATTATTTTTTTTTACGATATTTCCGTAAACACAATTTTACGAGTTTTATTCTCGTCAAGATTCAAAGTATTGCTGAAGCATTTTGCTTGAAAATATCAAAAGGGTTTTGAATACAATTAAGGAACTAATTCTAGGGTTCCTCAACTAAAATTTTCTGATTCAGCAATTATGATTTTAAAGGTTTTGCTCTATTGCAGAAGTCGGCTTTATATCAAAAAGACCCTATATATGTTATAATGAAATTGCTGAGCATTTCTTCCACTCATACTTGCCTGATTTTAAATTTAACCTCCAGTGAGGATTAGCTTGTGCTATTTAGCCGTGTAATTCGAGGAAGCAAAGAAGAAACTCCTGGAAGGTGGTCGGTCCAGGGTTTGCGGGCTAGTGTAAGTTCTGTTATAAAAAAATTGTTTATATTATATTATATTATAGTTGTGTTATTTTATAGTTGGGCCTAGTATACTTCTTTTCGAAGTTATACTAGCGGGTTAGTATTGAATTGGAATTTGTTGAAAAGAGTTTTAAAAGAAAGTGAAAATTATTTATGGAATTTGGAATTCTTGTTCCTAGAACTGTAACCTTAAAAGATGTTGGATTAGTTTGGGGTCATAGATGCTAAATATCTTCCGCTGGAATTTGCATTTTGATTTAACAGGTTAATTTGGATTGAGGTTTTATTGTGACGACCAAATCCTCTGACCCCGGATTTGGGGGCGTTACAGGTTGGTATCAGAGCTGAGGTTATAGTAAACTAGAAACTAGAGTGTATAGGAGTGTGTATAGCTATGTGAGGACGCTTGAGCTCATATCGAGTTCCTGTTGGACTATTGGATATAGTACCAATGAGTAAACTAAGATATGCACATTCGTTTGAGACAGTTTTGTTGAGCTGGACAAAACTCCTGGCAGCAGCAAACTTCTATTGTGGAATCTTCCGAGGCTACTATAATTCGGTGACGATGAAGATTATCGATATTCTTAGAACCTGAAGAAGTATCTAGAATTGGATGACGAGTAAACATAAGAGTTCAAATAGAAAATAAGTATTAAGACTTTGGAAATACCTTCTCTTTCTATAACTTCTTTTGACTTCTCTCAAAAAAGGATATCTATTAGAGGATATATTCCCTAACACTCGTTTAGTCATTTTATGCCAGAATCTTGTTTTCTGGATTTCATTTTTCTCCAGAAATATCAGCTTTGAAACTTTTTCAGTTTTGATCCAAGGATTGCATTAACAAGTCATTTCCTTAAAACCCTTGATTATTCATTTGATTTTGAATTCCTTTTATATTTTTATTCTGACTGAGATGAACAACCCAAACTATTGGGGATACAAGGTATACCTGTCTGGGTGATAGGAGTTGGATGAGACACCATCACTTGTGTATGTTATGACTACAAGAAGGTTAACAACCTTTAGTAGTGTCTTAATTTGGGCACGTAATACCAAGTTCATTTGATCATATTGATCTCTTAGTTATTCTTTCATTTCAACAACACTTTCTCACAAATTCAAATTTTGGTAACCACAATGGTGGGACACCCGTTATAATGTGAAATTCTTTTCTCTTTGAAATTTCATGATTTTATTATCTCAAATATACAAAGGTATGCCAATCAAATTTGGGCTGAGTTATCTTTGTCAAGGCAAAGTAAGGCTATGCGATGGGATTACCGATAGTGGGAGTGGACTACAATGCGATTAAAATATTAGTGGCGTATACGAAGTTAGTCTATTTCTTTACTTCTCTCTTTATTTATCTATATCTCTCTCTTTCTTTTTCTTTCTCTTTATCTTTCTCTCTATTCTTTCTCTCTCTATCGGTAAAAGTAATTTTATGGAGAAATTGGTCAAATTGTATGTGGAAGGAACGATGGTGTGGAATGAAGCTCCCGTGATAACTGTGTGGTATAATTGAGAAAAGGTACATATGCAAGATTAGAAAGTTGGTAAGAAGACCCTTAGTGCTTTCTTCTGCTGATTCCGAGGACGGAATCCTTATAAGGGGGGTAGATTGTAATATCCCGTATTTTTAGAATTATTATAATTATTATTTGAATATATATATATGTGTGCTTTTATGATTTAGAAGGAATAAAATGGTGGATATTTTATTCCTGTGTGACGAGTTGGTGTTATTAAATGGTAATGTGCTAATTATTAAGTGTTATATCGATCCTTGTTAATTTCTGAAAATATTTATTTTAATGTATTATTTTTAAAACTTATTTGAAAGCCGATCTCATTAATATCGGTAAATTGAAATTATTTTGCAATATCTGGGAAATATCATGCAATTATTTTTATCAATAAATAATTATTATGTGAATATTATGGGAATTTTGGTGAATTATCTGATGATTGATATTTATATTTGGGTGTTTATATGTGATAAAGTGTAAGTATTTTGATTTTTAATATGTCCAGAATAAAGTATAGATAATTATGGTATTTTTATGGTAATTTTTGGATTATTATATGATTTTATAAGGATTTATAGATTTAATAATTATTTTCAGAGTAATTATAAAACTATTTTATAAAGCCGGGAATCGTCCAACTTCAACCATTTTTGTGTTTTTACAACCCGGAACTCTTCGGAAAACTCCTTCGTAACCTAATTTGATTATTCTGATCATTTTTCGTGTTTTGACTTTTTCGATCTGGAGTACGGTTTGACCCATACGAGTCCCGATGTAAATTTTTTGATACGATTATCATTTTGGTAGATCAATAAAACCCGTATTCATGAGAGACGTGATATTTTTACATTATTTTCTCATAGGATGTTTGTGGCGCCCTCCAAACCCGGGTCAGAAGTTTGGGGTCCACAATACATACTCAATATATAAACCTGTGTATAAATTATTATTTGCAATAACCCTGCTTTACATAACCACAGATCGTAACAGGTTAAAGTATGAAAACAAGCCACAACCTTAACTTTTATTACATCGTACCAAATCCCAACTAATTTAATTTACAACTGATATGAAATTATTCTTACAACCTTACTATCTCACTACTGCAATAAGCTCCTGCTAGCTCGATCAACCATAATCTGGAATCCTAGCCCGAACATTGAACTGGGAAACCTCACTATCAACTGTATCCTTTGTAACTGTAGCATAGATAAAAAGATTTTCAAGAGTGAGCTAACTAGCTCAGCAAGTCATATCATTATTCACTGAGGTTAAACAACTAATAGAATTGGATATTCATTTTAAGTCTTTAAAACCAAGGTTAGGCTGCTGATCAGTCACGCACTAACCCCGAGCATAGCACACAGCATTGCTCTAACTACTGGATCCAAGACACACATTGGCCTAACTTGACCATTGATATGGTCTGACCACGAATCTGGTCTACACAAAGAAAACTATCCAATTCTAAAGCAGTTCAATATGATAAACAATAGAATTCAATAAAACCTGATCATAATCAATAACAATAAAACTTTTGTATAAAGGCATGGTAAAAATTCATGGTTACTGAAAGGGTATGTCAAAGTACATGAAAGAAGTGGCCTCCAGCCTACAGGACAATTGGGTATTAGATGAATAATGTTTTTACAGGGTTTTAATACTTTGATGTCACAAGGTATGATTAAGTATAAAAGTTTCTGTATGTTTAAAACAATTTTGTTCCAGTGTTTGGTATGTGATGGTTATATATTTGTGGAGTAGTATCGTATTTGTGTGGTTTAATATTTGGTAAATCAACAAGAAACGGTTCACAAAGGATAAGGCTTACAGCTCAAGATCAAATGATGTGGCTCAGGTTCAAGGTTGGAGGATTCAAGGTATTTCCAATATAAAATAGAGCTATTTTGAGTATTAACAATATGCCACAAGAGAATTTAGAAATATTTGCAATATATCTCGAGAAAGGTTTAGAAGTACTTGCCTTATCATAATCGATTTCAACTTCACTTGTACTTATCTACTGACTCCATTCAATAATCACTCGTCTGCTTTTCTTATGCCTCGCTTCTATTCTCTGATTACTTGCTGTATTTTCTACATGACAATTCTATTCTCTGATCACCTGCTTCCCTTTCTTACGCCTTGCTTATTCTGCTAGGCATTATAAATATCTATCAATATTTAACTCATACGATTCTATTCGACATACACTTCTATCTACCCTTCGTTTCACCCAAACCCGATTAACGGATTGAAAGTTATGCTATAAACAATTAATCACCAAATATATAGACCGAGAATCAACCAATAAGTCACATATAACACATAGCACGTCATATAATCAATGATATATCACTTATAAAGAAGTCTCAGGTCATAAACAGGCTTTTAGATAATAAAAATGATTTTTAAAACATTTTTCGGAATTAAAACGGGTCGTTGGATCAATTTCAGAGTAATAAACAGGGTTCGGTTGGCCACATCTGGCTTTGAAACAATTTTATAATAATTTTCGAGCCTTAGAAATACTTTACAATAATATTTTAAAGCTCGAAACTATTTTTCGGAATTTTTAAATCATTTTTAAATAATTAAATCTAATTAAATAATTAATAAAAATTAATTAATAATTAATTAAATCAATTAATCAATTTTCGAATTAGTTGACTAATTAATCAATTAAAAATTAACTGAAATTAATTAAATAATTAATTCAGATTTATTTTTGAATTAAAAATAATTTTTGGAATTAAAATAATGATTTTTGAAATTAAAATAATCATTTTCGGTTTTTTCTGAAATTAAAAAAAAATTTTGAAAATAATTTATAAAAAGAAATCCAAATTTTAAAAGAATTCAAAACAGGAATCCAAAATTTGTAAAATTCTGGAAACTTAGGTACTAACTTGCAAAAATGCCAAAAACAACTTTGATTTAGGGATAATCTGGATCAAAACCGGGTTTTTTAATAAAATGAAACGGGTCAGGAACCGGGTCGCCGGGTCGGGATGAACCGCCGGACGAACCCAGAATCCGGTGACCCTTTCCGGATTCCGGTGACCCTAATCGGGGTAAAAAATAACCTCGTTTGATCTATTTTTCAATGCAAAATCAGTCTAAGCACTTCCAGAAGCCTAACCATTCAACAATCTGTCCACAACAATCATTTAATCAATTTTTCGGCCAAAACACGAAGAACTCCGGCGAGAACTTCAAACAACAACTCCGTTCAATCTAGAAATCGTCTGATAACATGCTATATATGATTAGATTGCAAATTTTAAGGGGAACAAAACCCACCCCTTTAGAACTTCTGATAATCCCTAAATAAGAAACCCCCAATTTTAATCAAGAACATTCAAATGAATATAAACCCTAATTATACAATTCGAGAATCAAACCCTAATTTGAACATGTTATTGAACTCCAAATTCGAAGTATAATATACCAAAATGATCAGGAAAACAAGCTCTGCAACATATAATCATCAAATCATTCAAACAACCATCCGTACAAAAATTCATAGTTTAAATACCAAGAAATTCGAATATAAATAATTAAATAGAAAATCACCTGATTTTTATGGGTTGAAATTGATGGAAGATATGGATTCTAGATTTCAGTAGTTTCGTCTTGAGTATATGTACGCCAAAATCGGATATCGATAACGCCTCCGAATTTGTGTTTGATTATGAAGAACATAATATAATTATAGTATTTTCTCTGTAAAAACTCTGTAAATACTGTTTGCAAATGATTTCCGGTATAAAATAAAATACGGTAGAGGCTATTTATAATTACGGAAAATTAGTATCCCGTTGGATCATTCTGGATATAAATCGGTATGTTTATTTAAAAAAGCTGATCCAAACGGTACCGATTTTCGAGATAATTATCTAAATCAGTACAATTTGTACTGCGGTCTTGGTCTCAGCACCTGGTTACACGTATTACGAGGTGATAATTATGATAGTTTAATAAAAAGCTCCCGTTTATCGAAAATACGAGTTTTATTGATTTACCGAAACGAATAATGTATCGAAAATGTTGCGCCGGGACCCGTGCAGGACAAACCGTACGCCGGATTGAAAAAGTCGAAACACGGAAAATGCTCGGAATATTGCAATTAGTTTAGGAAGGAGTTCTCGGAAGAGTTTCGGGTTCTAAAAACGTAAAAATGGATAACGGTGGTTAATTCCCGTTTTTATAAAATAGATTTTAAATACCCGGAAAAAGATTTTATAAAATCCATATGATTCTTATAAATTCATAAATCAATATAAAATCAATTAGGAAGATATGACAATTATCTATATTTTATTTTGGACATATAAAAATTAAAATACTCAATTAACAATATTTTTAAACATCCAAACACATTTAACACTTAACAAATAATTCACAAAATAGATACTGAACACATATAATAATTATTTAATAGCAAAAATAATTACACGATATATCCCGGATATTACTGTATTTTACAAGAAGTTCGGTTTTGATAATTATCCAAATCTGGTATTAAATCGTATCATTTTTATGGTTACTTAGCGGTTAAGTAATCTATTTTTGATCCGATATATAAGTGTAAATTAGTGATAAATTCTAAAATGTTCCAAAAATCATGAAACTTATATTTTTTTTCAGTTTTGATTATTTTGAGAATTTTAAAAAAAAATCTGAAATTTTCCGGGTAATATTTACCCGCACATTTGTTCCTTAAATTGTAAATTGCGGGTCGGATGCACAATTCAAGAATGTTTTAAAAATTATGAAAATTTTATTTTATTAGTTTTTAAATATTCCTAGAATTTTTAAAGTATTTCGGTAATTTTTCGAGTTAGTTTTACCCGCATATTTGTTCGTTAAATCGTAAAATACGAGTCTAATGTTAAATTCAAAAATATTTTAAAAATTATAAAAAAAAAATATTTTACTAGTTTTTAATTATTCTGGAAATTTTAGAATTATTTTGATAATTTTTTGATTTATTTTTACCCATAAATTATATCATTAAAAAATAATTTACGAGTTAAAAGTCAGCCTGCAGTATAGAAAAAGGACACATATCAATACTAGGACACGTGCCTTGCTGCTCTGCTGCTGGTGTTGTGCGTGTCATGAGAGGTAACAAAAAAACAAAACAAAATAAAACGAAAACAAACAAGAAAAAAAAATAAAACGAAAACAAATGGATACGGGTGCATCACCTACCCCTGTGTTTTGCACACTTCCCCCGCCCCTGTCTTTTTTCCTTTCTCTGTTATCTTCGCCTCTGTTATATTTTAAATCTTTAAAAATTCATATCTTCTCAACCATCCGTCCAAATTTCAACTATTATATATATAAACGATCAGCGCTTCGATACCTACGCAAAGATATATATATATATATATATATATATATATATATATATATATATATTACAAGGTTTTGTGAAGAAAATTTGCGGAGCATATTTTCCGTTTTAATTTATTTTCGGGGCATTGAAAAAGAGTTTGACGGCGTTGATTACTTCACATAGCATCTCAGCGTGTATATGACTTTGGCTATTAATTTTGGATTTTTCTGGAGATATTTTCCCGACATTAAATATTCTCTCGGGGTGATCAGAATTTATTTTGGGTAACGATTTTGAGATTCTGCTTTTGTATTTGGATATATTATAGCATGTTAGTGTATATATATTTATTTCCTAATTTTTAAAGGTTGTTGTAGAAGTCGCTTTTGACCATTTTTTCATTTCTGACGTGTTTATTCGCGCAAATATAAATTATTGTATGTTTTGAATTTATAAATTTTATTAGAATATAGTTGAATTGTATTGTTTGGGATTGATTTTGAGGGGTTCTGACCCTGGGAAAAGTCCGTTTTACAAAGACTTTATTTTGATTTTTTTTGTAAAATATTTATTTTAATTTTAAATTATTATCTTGTTATTATTTTGAAAATCATATTTTGATTTAATTATTTATAGTTTGTTTTGATTAATTATTTATCCATTTAATTTTTTGATTAATTCATTTAATCAATTAATTTATTTGTAAATAGTTGAATGAAGTGTAATTATTTATAATTGAGCCAAATAATATTCTAAAATTATTTTGAGCTTTTAAAATTATATAAAGGTATTGAATATTCAATTAATATTATTATTAATTGAATTATTCTTATTTTATTCATTGAAGATGAACCGTTCCTCCGTTGAATACGAAATGAACGTGTCTAGACTCAGAAAAATATTTCGCTTATCGATCTGATTATTCTATTGTGTTACAAGGCTGTTTGATTTGTTAATCATTTTGAGTCGATTATCGATCGATAAATTATATTTTTGACCTGATTTCAGTTTTAAAAGAACTGAGTCCTATGTTATATGAATTATGTGGTACGTGGGTTATGTGTTTATGTGCTATGTGAATTACGTGCGTACATGGGTCATGAGTCTTGTGTTTGACTATTTTAATTATATGCGGGCTATCGTATGGGTAGACAATAGGGTGTTGACATGGAGTTCGTCGAGTAATTATCGTTTAGACGATTAAAATGATATTTTCTAATTATAGATACGAGTCTTTGAAGACGATCAGGACCACATGGAATGGATGAAGACTAGAATTGAATAGTATGGAATATTGGGTTGCAACACTGCATGAGCAGCAGATCAGAAATTTAGTGAAGTAAAAGACGGTGATGTTTTGAGATCGAATGTCAGAATAGATGTGTCATTGCGAGTGTGACTTGCTAAAAACCCAAAGGCAAGTACCCTTATCATCACATATTGTTCAAGTGATATTTGTTTTGAATCCTATTATGCAAGTATTGCTTTCCCTATTCTCAGTTCAGAATATATAAATGTATTACATATCGCTGAATTAAATGTTTATCATGCAAATACTCTTCTGCTATTCTATGTTCAGAATAGTTAAATATTTTTACTTATCAAATTAATGGATTTATTAATGTTTTGGATTTTGAGGAAAATGATTTGGTTTTGTGAGTATTCCTACCAAGTGAATGGGGGAATAAAAGTTTATAAGGGTGTCGAGTATTATGACCCCTATCAATAAAATATTTCTAAGATTGGATGGTTGCGTAAGATGCCATGGCGGTGGTCCAGCATGAGCTATCTGTTATAAGGGATATAACAACTAGGCCGATATGTACCTTGGGTACCCTTAGTTTAGTTGGATATGCTTCGGGATACCGGTGTTGCTCTGCGGCTGATCACCGACGGCAACCCACCGTCGTTTAAGGATTCCAATCTAAATTATTATAATGCTTTTGATAATCTTATAAGGAATGATTTATCAAGTGTTAGTTTTGTATAAAAAGGTGAATTGTGGTTTTGATTCAGTTTCTGATTTATGATGATACTTACGTTGTTGTTAAATATGAAAGGTGGTTTTAGTATAGATGATTGATGTTGATTTCAGTATGGGATGTTGTGAGCATCAAAGTTCGTATTGATATCTAATTTGATATTACAATTAAATGAGTATTCATATCAAGAGTTCGGTTTTGAATAAAGGTTGTGATTCAGTCCATAATCATTGTTTCATATTATTTTTGTTTACGATATTTCCGTAAACACAGTTTTATGAGTTTTATTCTCGTAAAGATTCAAAGTATTGATGAAGCATTTCGCTTGAAAATATCAAAAGGGTTTTGAATACAATTAAGGAACCAATTCTGGGGTTTCTCAACTAAAATTTTCTAATTCAGCAATTATGATTTTAAAGGTTCTGCTCTATTGCAGAAGTCGATTTTATATCAAAAAGACCTTATATATGTTATAGTGAACTTGCTGAGCATTTCTTCCGCTCATACTTGCCTGTTTTTAAATTTAACCTCTAGTGAGGATTAGCTTGTGCTGTTTAACTGTGTAATTCGAGGAAGCAAAGAAGAAACTCCTGGAAGGTGGTCGGTCCAGGGTTTGCAGGCTAGTGTAAGTTCTGTTATAAAAAAATTGTTTATATTATATTATATTATAGTTGTGTTATTTTATAGTTGGGCCTAGTATACTTCTTTTCGAAGTTATACTAGCGGGTTAGTATTCAATTGGAATTTGTTGAAAAGAGTTTTAAAAGGAAGTGAAAATTATTTATGGAATTTGGAATTCTTATTTCTAGAACTGTAACCTTAAAAGATCTTGGATTAGTTTGGGGTCATAGATGCTAATTATCTTCTGCTGGAATTTGCATTTTGATTTAACAGGTTAATTTGGATTGAGGTTTTATTGTGACGACCAAATCCTCTGACCCCGGATTTGGGGGCGTTACAACGTTTTTATTAGATAAAAACATAAATGCTGGCAGTTAAATGTGAGAGAGATAGAGAGAGAGGGGGGAATAGGTCCGTTCTTGGTGCTAGTACAACCCTCCTCCGTACCAGTTTTCTTGTGGATACATCTACGGTGTAGATCGTTAAGGCGGTATGTGGTGTTTGGTTAAAGCTAGGATCTCCTTCTGACAACCATAATCGTAAAGCTATTTAAAGTAAATATCTCATCCATGAATTAAATATTGTTTTTCGCATGGATCCTGTGGCGGGTCTCAGTTTTATTATAGTTTTACAGTTTTATTTATTATTTTGCTGTGTTTTTATACCCCAAAACCCAACATATTGATCATGCTGTGATGCTTGTAGTCTCATCAGTTGGTGAGTACTTGTATTATGTGCAAACTTTTGTCATTATTTTTTACAGTTCATTATTTGTTGCAGTGTGGCCTTATACTTGTATAAATTGGTGAATCTTATGCTTGTACTATATCTTCTCTGCTATATCTGTGACGCCCTCAATCTCGGGGTTAGGAAATGAGGACTCACACACCTCTAATCTATCAATTAAATATACATAAACCCCGATTAACTACTAACAGGATCAATAGGATAAAGTATGAGACAAGATCACAACTACCAATCATAAAATATAACTCACAAAACCAAAATATTATTAAATAAACAATATCGATTCCGGATGGGAACCGACAGATAACCCATCGTATCTTTATACACTTCTTTCTAGGCGCGAGCTCACTCATAAAAATCACTACCTGCTCTGGCAACCGGAAGCCCTTAACACGGTAGGGACCACCAGGTACGCTCTTACGAGCAGTGCGCCTAAGCCTTGCCATCTTCTTGCTTAACTGCCATGGTTAGATTAAGACAAAACAAATGAGTATAAAACTCAGCAAGTAAATATATAGCAGTTCTATAATATCAAATCATAATATGCTTTAACAAAACTAGGGCATTCTACTTTATTTAATCTAGGTGGCAGATTTCCATCTTTTTGGGTTAAGGAAAGGTTTCTGAAGAATAGAGGGGCTTTCAAGGAACAAGGCTCAAAGCAGGACGAAAGCCGACATTCATCACAAATCATTATAGGATCAAAATAGATCTTTCGATAGAGGAAAGCAAAAGTATTTCAAGATATCGAATCAATCATATGATCAACAATTTCAAGAATCAGGGTTCTCGAGCTTTAAGCTCCACAATGACATAATCAACTCTTTTCAAAGCAACATAAACCATTTTCATTTTCAAAATCAATTTACTGAACAAAAGTTTCAGTTCCCTTTTTAAACAATCACTTAGAACCCTTGATTGGATCACTTTATCTTTCCATTTTATTATATACGGGTGATCAGCCCATATCGACCTCCATTCCGGTCTTAAAGGTACCATTCGGCATAATTTCAGCCTTAAACTGGACTAGCCCCGCTAGCCTCTTACCATGACTGGACTAATCCCACTAGCCTCTTACGTCCCAATCCAATCCATCAGGAATTCATTTGGAAAACCTTGAGTTGGAAAAACAAGTAGGTTTTCTAAATTCCATTTTTATCATTACCAAGCATTTGAAATCATTCGGACTCTTTCAAGTCGAAACTCATTCTTAAATCAGATTTTTAAGGAAACAAAATTCAGAGAGTGAATCCAAGATACGCAAGGAACAATTCACAAGAATTCTGTATCAAGGATAACAAGGCACTAAATTAGAAGGATCAACATTGATTTAGGGATCAATAGGGTGATCAAGAGAAACAGGATATCATTAAACAGGGTTAACAAGGATAATCAAAAGGTTCAATACAATCCATGGCTTAATAGGTAACTTGAATAGAAAAGATAGATAACCAAAGGGTGAAATCAATAGGCTCATCAATAACAGGATATCAAGAACAAGGGTACTTCAAATCAATATCAGGGTTTCATAAAGCAAGGGTTTCATATTTAAACAGTTCAAAACTCTACATGGTATGAACAACATTCTCTTTACAATCTTTTACACAAGTAATCAGAGTTACTTGCCTGGATTTGCTTTCCTGAAGGTTGTAATACTGCCACCTAGTAAATCCTTTCCTTTCCTAGCCTGAATGCCCTCACGCTCCGAATCTACAATATAATCAAAAATATAATTAGATTCCCAACTCTCGTTCCCGGAACGATCACTCTATACGATAACTCGATTATATCTTTGAGTCGAGTATACGAATATAGCTTATACATATAAGCAAATAGCACATAGCATATCCCTTTCTCGTAACTTTTATATTCTTATATACTTAACAATCAAAGCGTATTCGCTTATTCTTAACTATTTCTTAAATCGCACTAACATAACTCTTTTACGACCATATCTATCACTTAGAGCTCTTAATAACAAACAATTTAATTTCCTTTTTCTTTTATTCCTTAATTCGAACCATATATACAAAACACATCCACATATATTCAATTTCAACCTCATATAAACAAACACAACTAATGCAATTCACAAGGATCATTCAGCACTTAAACGTCATCCCTTTTTAACCAAAAATCTGAATCCTACTTTCATTAAAGATCAAAATCAACACTTCCGTTTAATTACCAAAATTTGAACATAACACTTCTTAATCTTTGTCATGCAATCAAAATCTCACTTAGCCATTAAATTAACTTAATTTCACCTTTTTATTCCTAAGAACCCATTCGAGTTTTTCCACAAATCAACATACAAGAATAGATTTTTAACATGCAAGGAAATACATCACATTTCCCACTTATTTTAGTTCTTAACTAGATCATCCCATTCACTTAAACACCAAATCATACAACACCTAGCTCATTCAACCAACATGCATTTACTTAATCAATAATTAACCCCTTTTTATCTTATTTTCATTCGGCAAGAACATAATTTTTAACTCAAGGACTAATCAGTAACATGCACTAATTGATCTTCTTTAAAACTATCATGTAATCACTTTTAGGCCACATAAACTTAGTGTTCAACAAGATTAACTCACAAAAACCGAATTCCTCTTCTTTATTTAACAAAAAGCCGAACCAAAATCCACATGAAATCCTCAATTTTTGATTTTCTAAGCAACAATCATATGCACACATTCATTTACTTCCTAACACAATCAATGGAATCATTTAATCAAGCACACACTTGATTTTCATCAAAGAAGAAAAAACCCTTTTTAAAATCTCCAAGAAATCATAACATGCATGCATCATCTCAAGTTTATAAATCACAAACTTTCTATTAACAACTATCCACCATTGATTTCATTGTCAGAAACCAACTTGATCACTTTAAAAACAAAAACCCATTCAGCTATATAGAAAAACACCACATGCAACCACTAAAATTAGAGTGTACTTAGTTTAGAGTTCAGTTTACACATCATAACTCACCACCGGTTCACCGGAGTTCATCACCGGTGGCAGTGACTTCACGGTGGTGCCCTCATTCGAGGGTGTCCAACCACGAAACCCCCGATTTCGTCAATTACGCAAGATAAACTAACATGCACATCTTTTATATCATTGGTTTGCAAAGAATCAAGCTTAACAAGATGACATCAATCAACAACAAGAAGAACCATGTGGTTCTCGGGTGAACACACACACCGAGCACACACAACACACACACATCGACATGCAAGCTTAATCACACACATGCACACGAATTAAAGCTCTTGTATGGAATAAGGATGAAGATTCATGGAGTGTTTCAAGGAATTAAAGAGGGAGAGACAATATACCGAGAGGAATAAGAGAGAGAGAGAGAGAGAGAGAGAGAGAGAGAGAGAGTTGCCGAGAGAGAGAGTTGTCGAGAGAGAGAGAGTGAGAGTGAGAGAAGGAGAGAAAAGAGAGAAGAGAGAAAATGAAATCATGGGAGCAAGAAGAAGAAAGAAAAAGAAGGGAGTGAGGTTATATAGCACTCAAAATCAAAGGCAATTTGGTAATTCATTAATTCCTTTTTGGCTCACACATTCTTTCTCTTTTTACTCAAATGCAACAAAATTCAAATATAAAATATATCTCTCTCGGAAAGTCGAGAATTACTAAAAATGACAATTTTAACACGTAGGTCTCGAAATTAGCTTTTTATCCATTACTCATAATAAGAATTTGAGCGAACGGTTGATTTTATATGAATTTCGTAAACTTGCTTTAATAAATACATTTTCCACATAAAATCAATTTAAAAAATGCAAAGATCAACAATCAAATTCACTCATCATTTTTAAAAAGTCTCTAGGACCATTACGAAGATAACAGAACAAATCCCATGTTTTTATCTTTCTCGGATGATTTTATAAAAATGCGCGAAGGTTAATTAAACCTTTATTTAAATCACGTAATTCCTTTAATATTCACAAAATTGACACAGAACACATAGTCATGCATACAGTCAAGCAATCACACAAATACAGTCACAGAATGACTCAGGTCTTGTTATGGATAAAAAACTAATATATATATAATTGCTGTATTTAGTACTAAGGAACGTGAGCTTCAAAGCTCGATTTGACTGCTCTTGTGTTTCGTGACTCAATCTGCCTTAACAAGATGCCTACGTACCTTGCTGATTGCCAAGGATCAAGTCAAAAAACGTAGTTCTTGGTTTGTGGGGTGAGGCCCCTTATATAGATGTGGGAGTCCTTGAATTGGACTTGGTATAAGAGACTTGGTGGACAAGCCTCTGAATTAGGATAGACTTAGGAGTCCTAGGAAGTAGGAAGCTGATTCCTTATCCTTTTAGGTCCCCTTGAGACTAATCTATAAGGATTTATATCCTTATCGGGACTCTTCTCAATAGCTGATTTTTCCCTTATTAATTAATTACGAAATTAATTAATAATCAGGGCTTTTGGGCCTTTTTTATTCCACCAGGCCTGATCTGGTCCATCAGGCTTAACCTTTCTGGTCTGAATATTATGCATCTTATTATTGGGCCTAGCAGCCCATTAATTATAAAATCAGGACTTATTTATCCCTATCATTTGCCCCCCAACTTTTGGGAAACATTGATTAGGTTTCGCGGAAGTTAAATCTATTCGTTCCCTTATAGGGTTTTGTTTTGCGTAAAGTGTGGAGCGACCTACACATTTACAATGAATCTTCCTTTTATTCAGAAATTATCTTAATTTCCAGGAATTTTTCCCTAATTTTCTGGGATTTTCCCTAATTTTCTGGGATTTTTCCCTAATTTTCTGGGATTTATCCTTAATTTCTGGATTTTTCCCTTAATTTTCTGGGATTTATCCTTAATTTCTGGATTTTTCCCTTAATTTCTGGAATTTATCCTCTATTTCTGAAAATATTAACATTTTTCAGAATATATTTAAGGAATTTTTCCTATTTTCCTGGAGTTTTTCCCTAATTTCTGGGATTTATCCTTTAATTTTCTGGATTTATTCCTTATTTATGAAAATATTAACATTTTTCAGAAATTATTTAAGGAATTTCCTTATTTTTCTGGATTTTTTCCCTAATTTCTGGGATTTATCCTTTAATTTTCTGGATTTATTCCTTATTTCTGAAAATATTAACATTTTTCAGAAATTATTTAAGGAATTTCCTTATTTTTTTGTAATTTTCCAGGATTTTTTCTTCCCTTTTTCTTCCTTTTTTGTTCCTTTTTTCTTCCTTCTTTTTTTTTATACAATTTTCGACCAGGAATCCATTCGACCAGGATCCTGGTCGAATTAACCTCCATATTGCCCTGGTCGACAGCCTTTCGAGCAGGAGTATTTCGAGCAGAAGTCCTGGTCGAATTTCGGCCAGGATTTTTTCCCTTTTTTTGTTTTTTTTTGTCGACTAGGAAGTTTTCGACTAGGATTTTCGTCCCTTTCGGTCAGGATCTCCATTTTTGACCGAATTAACCATCATCTTGTGCCTTGATCGAAGCTTTTTTGAGCAGGATTGATTCGACCAGGAATATATATTGTCCCCTGGTCGACAGGGTCAAGGAACTAATTCTATTCTGGTATTTTGGTCGAAGGAATATCATTTTCGACCAAGAATTTTGGTCAGAATTCCTTTCTTGACCGAATTAGCTTCTTTTATCAGCCCTAGTCGAGGGAAATTCGAACTCAGAACATTCGACCAGGATTTCTCTGTGCTTTCTGGTCGACAGGGCCAAGAACGTATGCATGTATATAAATTTTTGTACACACTTGGATTTAGGCCCCTTATGCTGGGCTAAAACTTGGGCCCATTTTAGCTGGGCTTATTCTCTTACTGGGCTTCACAGGCCTTTCAATTGGGCCTCTAATTCTGGGCTTTCAATTTGGGCCAACGTTTTGGGTTCAGGCCAAAAATTTTTTTTTTTATCTTAGTGGGACTTCTTTTCCACCCCTAAAATCATTTGGGCCTCTTTCAACACTTGGGCCCTTAACTAGGCTTTTGTTTTCTAAACCCAAACTCCAAATTACTCTAGGATTGTTTCTGGATTCTTCCAGAATCTTCAAAAAAACTCAAGTTTTTCTCTTAATTTTTCCAGGAATTTTCTGGATAATTCCAGAACCTTCTTATTTTTGGGCTCAAATGGGCTTTTTTGAGGCCCAAATCCCCTTCTTCTTAGCTATAAAAAGGTGGGATGAGAGTGTGTTTCCTCACACCTCTCATTACACTTCTCCACTCATCCTACAAATTTCTCCCTCTTCTCTTCCTTTAGTTTTTTTGGCCACTCCTCCCTTCAAGACTTTCAGGTTTTCTAGGCTTTACTAATGGCTGACAAGAATTCCGAGAGAGCGGCGAAGATTGCCTCGGCTTCAAAACGAGGTAAGGATATCGAGATTCGTTCTTCGTACATGTCTTTAATCGATATGATTAACACTAGGGGGGATGAATATCCCTCTACTTCACATCTCGATTCTTTTAATCATTGTAACACTTGGCACAACATTGATTTCAATAAACTAAATGCTCGTTATAACGTCCTTCCTCCTTTTAGATTAGTTCCAGTCTCTGGTGGTAACCGTACTTGCCACTGGAGACCCGACACTCTCTTCATTTACACAGATGCCCTTAATGCTGGGCTTAGGTTTCCTTTCCATCCTTTTATTCCTCATCTTTTGGCTGATTTACAAATCAACCCGTGTCAGCTTCCTCCAAACGCCTGGAGGAATATTCTATGTTTTATGGTTTGTTGTCTTAGGGAGGGCTTTCCTCTTTCTGTAGCCGTTTTTAGGAAGGTCTTTCAGTGTTATAATAGTTCTTCCAATATCTGTGGCTGGGTCTATGTCAAGCAAAGGCCCAAAAGCAAACATATCTTTAACAGCGCCTCTATTCCTGATAATAATCAAAATTGGAGGAATAGTTTCGTTGGGTTACGTTGGGAGAATGGTGACTGGGGCACACTTTTTCGATCTTCCTTCGGGAAGGTCAGTGATGGTAGCCTCAAATCCATTCACTTAACTCCTGAAGAAACTATTATTTATAATGGGCTTACTCAGGATGATGGCACCACCACCAGCTGGACTCTCTTAGAGGAGTTTTCCCTGATTCATGTGGGACTATCCTCTGTTTCTCAACAGGGTATTTTTCTTCCCTTCTCAATTTTACTTCATTTCATGCATTATTAACATCACTTATTTTGTCCTTTGCTTTGTTTCAGCTGCTAAGGAGATTAACGAGGACAATGTTCCTTTGGTTGAGGAAACAACTAGGATGAAGAAAGCTCGGCTCGCAGGCCTAGACACCCGGGGAAAGGCCACGGAGCCTATCTTTTTGAAGAAGCACAAAGAGCCTATAGAGGAGGCTTCAACTGAAGGAGCTGGAGGCCATGGTGCTCCTATCACTGCTGCTGCCCCTACTGCTGCTGCCACAGGCGCCTTTCAGCCTCTCTGGGGATTCCGCCGAGGGGACACCGTAGTTGGTTCCACGAAACATGCTTGGGATTGGTCCTACCATATCGTGACTCCCAAGGACTTTACTGATGTGGTGGCCACCCCTGATCTTGAGAGGATTAAGCTCATGGGAGCTCAGTCTCTGGCTTCGGTATGCCTTCTCTTTTTTGAACTTATTTTTCATTCTTGTAGCATTTTCTTGCCTTATACTTTGTTAATTTGCTTTGTTCCAGTCTAACGCCTACTTTCAAGGCGCTGTGAGGCAAGCCGAATCGTGGAAGCGGGCTTCTGATAAGGCCGATAATGCCCTCAGAAGGCAACAGAAGAAGTATGCTACCCTGGAGAAGAAGCTCAAGCGCAAAGAGGAAGAACTCGGAGAGTCCAACGCCGAGCTGGTGGTACTTCGGGCGGAGAAGGATAAAGCTATAGACAACTATCTGGACTCGGAGGAGTTTGCCCAATCCATGAGGATTAGGGATGATTCAGTCTTTCCCGGGTTTTTTAGGACTGGTTGGGACACGGCCCTTGGGACCGTGAACGAGGCTTGTCCTGATATTAACCCAGCGGACTACATCTGCCCTGATGACGAGGCTTTGCTACAGAGGTTTCGTACCCGAGTAGTTTTCTCGGACCATGTTCCTCAGGATCCACTCCTTCCTCCTCCCGAGTCTTCTTCCAGACCTGCTGAGGACGACAACTCTTCCTCCTCCTCCGAGATGACAGAGACATCCAGCGAGAGTGGAGAGGATGATGATATGGATGCTGAGGGCACCTCAGCTTCTTAGAGCTTTTTCAGCCCTGCGTGGCTTGTTTTATTTTCGAGACCTTTTTTTTATCAAATTTCTTGTAATATTTATCTGATCTTATTTTATCACCTTTTATGCTTGCATCCATGCATTTGGTTTTTATTCGTTAGGCCACAAACATACTTTGAAGAATTCATGAATTTCATAAAATTGTCTGGGATTCGTCCCTTACACAAGTCTTAATAAACTTCGTAATAAAACTAAAACATATAAATCCTAAGCAAGCAAAGCTTCAAGGTGCTTTTCAACCTACTCACCATCCTGACGAGTGAGAATCGTATCCGGCTGCCCTACACATAGTAAACCTTCAGGTTTTGTGCATGCCAAGTTCTCGGGACTTCAAAACCATCCATAGTCTCTAGCTTGTAGGTTCCTCTACCTTGAACACTCTTGACTCTGTACGGCCCTTCCCAATTCGGGGCAAGCTTCCCTTTTTGTCCTATACTAGATGCTTCTATCTTCCTCAAGACTAGATCGCCTTGTTTAAAAAACCTTTCTTTAACCCTTAGGTTATAGTAGAATGAAGCCTTTTTCTGATATTCTACTATCTTTGCATGTGCCCTATCTCGCACTTCATCGATCAGATCCAGGGCTAACCTTTGCCCTTCCTCATTTTCTTCTACAGTGAAAGCCTGAATCCCTGGAGAGGAATGTGATATCTCTACTGGAACTACTGCTTCTGCCCCATATGCCAACATGAAGGGAGTTGCTCTTGTCGTGACTCTACAGGTAGTCCTGTAGGCCCATAATATTGGAAGTATCTCATCTACCCAATTATTTTTTGACTTCTCGATCCTCTTCTTTAGTCCATCCAGGATTATCCGATTTGCTACCTCTGCTTGGCCATTGGCTTGCGGGTGAGCCACAGAGGTGAATCGTAACTCAATTTCATTTTCTTCACAATACTTCTTGAATTCCTCATTGTTGAATTGTGTTCCATTGTTAGTGACGAGGATACGGGGAATTCCATATCGGCACATAATGTTTTCCCACAGGAATTGTGCAACCTGCTTAGTAGTGATTTTGGCCAAGGGTTTGGCTTCGATCCACTTGGTGAAATAAATAATGGCTACAATCAGAAATTTCCTTTGTGCCGTGGCCATAGGAAAAGGCCCTAGAATATCCATCCCCCACATGGCAAAGGGAATAGGCGAGTTGATAGAGGTCAGCATCTCGGGGGGTTGTCTAACAACTGGTGCATGCTTTTGACAACGATCACACTTCTTCACATATTCTTTGGCATCAGCCATCATTTCTGGCCAATAGAAGCCTAAACGGGTTATCTTATGAGCCAAGGCCCTGCCCCCCAAGTGCTGCCCACAAATACCTTCATGCACTTCCTCAAGAGCCAAGCGTGCCTCGTCGGGTCTGAGACACCTCAAGTAAGGAACCACGAAAGATCTCTTATACAGAATTCCATCTATCAAGGAGTACCTTAGTGCTCGAATAGTTAACTTTCGTGCCTCAGTTGTATCACTTGGCAACCAACCGGTCTGAATGTGAGCCTTGATGGGATCAATCCATGATGTCCCCAAGCCTAAGGGAGCCACAAGCTTAACATCTATGCTCCGTGTCTTCAAAACACGGAAGTACATACTTCCTGAACTTTCTTCAATCTCAGATGAAGCAAACTTTGATAGCGCATCTGCTTTAGCATTTTCTTCCCTTGGAATGTGTTCAACATGGCATTCATTAAATTGGGTCATCACAGCCCTTACTAGGCGAACATACTTAGCCATCGTATCATCCCTTGCCTCAAATTCTCCCTTTACCTGGGATATGATCAGCTTCGAGTCTCCACGGACCTTTAAGTTTTTGACTCTAAGTGTCCCAGCTAGACCAAGGCCAGCAATCAGGGCTTCATACTCTGCTTCATTGTTTGTGGTTGGGAAGTCTAGCTTCATAGCATACTCAATTAGGAATCCATCAGGGCTTTGCAAAACCAACCCTGCTCCACTGGAATTTGTTTTTGATGCTCCATCAAAATAGAGAACCCAATATTCTTTCTCCTTGTCCCCATTGTCGACTCCCTTGTCTTGAGGTATGGTATCTTCCTGCCCCCCGACTTCTTGGTTGGGTATGGTACATTCCACCACGAAGTCAGCTAGTGCCTGGGCTTTTATGGCCGTACGTGGCTTATACTTGAGATCGAACTCTCCCAACTCTATTGCCCACTTAATCAGTCTCCCACTTGCCTTGGGACTGTGAATGATGTTTCTCAGCGGCTGATTTGTTAGCACTTCAATCTGGTGAGCTTGAAAATAAGGACGCAACTTTCTTGAAGCCATTACCAAGGCTAAAGCGAATTTCTCAATAGTTGAATAATTCAACTCTGCACCATGCAAGATTTTGCTGACATAGTATACGGGTTTCTGGACTTTCAGTTCCTCCTTAACCAACACCGCGCTCAAGGCGCTTTCTGAAACAGCAAAGTACAAGAATAAAACTTCACTCAGAACTGGCTTGGCCAACAACGGGGCCTGGCCCATATACTTCTTTAACTCTTCAAATGCCTTCTGATTTTCCTCACTCCATACAAAGTCTTTAATGTTCTTTAATGACTTGAAAATGACAAGCACTTGTCTCCTGACTTGGAGATGAATCGTCCTAGTGCCGCAACCCTTCCTGTGAGCTTCTGTACATCCTTGACAGTTTTTGGTGGTTCCATATCCAGGATTGCCTTTATTTTATCGGGGTTGGCCTCAATTCCCCTCTTTGAGACCATCAATCCCAAGAATTTTCCCGATCCTACTCCGAAAGCACACTTCGTTGGATTCAACATCATCTTGTGGTACCTTAGGACCTCAAAAGCTTCCCTCAAATGGGTTATATGATCAGTCTTTACTAGACTCTTGACTAGCATGTCATCAACATAGACTTCCATAGTCTTTCCAATAAGATCCTTAAAAATTTTATTCACCAACCTCTGATAGGTGGCTCCTGCATTCTTGAGACCAAACGCCATAACAAGATAACAATAAACACCAAAGTCAGTGATAAATGATACCTTTGGAATGTTATTCTTATGCATTTTGATCTGATTGTATCCGCTAAATCCATCCATGAAACTCAGCATCTCATGTCCAGCAGTGGCATCAATCAAAGTATCAATTCTAGGCAGCGGGAAACAGTCTTTGGGCATGCATCATTCAGATCAGTGAAGTCTATACACATCCTCCATTTTCCATTAGCCTTCTTCACCATTACAGGGTTTGCTAACCACTCCGGAAATTGAATCTCCTCAATGAAACCAGCCTCTAAGAGCTTTTCTACTTCCCGTTTTATAGCCTCCTGTCTTTCTGGGGCAAAATTTCTGTTCTTTTGTTTCACTGTCTTCCGGCTTGGATCCACATTTAGCTTGTGAGTAATTAACTCCGGGTCTATGCCTGGCATATCAGCTGCTGACCATGCAAACACATCACTATTTTCTTGTAAAAATTTCACTAACTTCCCTCTAAGAGGCTCCTCTAATGTGGCTCCAATGAAAGTCATCCTCTCAGGATTCTCGGGGTCTAAAGGAACTGAAACCAATTCTTCTGCTGGCCTTCCTCTATTCTCATCATTTTCTCGAACGTCCATATCTTCAATAGGAAGAACCTGCCCCCCGACTCCATCTGCCCTCAAAGAGGCCACATAACAGCTTCTAGCCATTTTTTGATCTCCTTTCTCTTCTCCAATCCCGTTTCGGGTGGGAAACTTCATGACTGAATGGTAGGAAGAGGGGACTGCCTTAAAGGCATGTATCCCTGTTCTCCCCATGATAGCATTATAAGTTGAACTAGCCTTTACCACCACGAAATCCAGCATCTGCGTTGCTTGCCTTGGTTCCGTACCTATGGTGGTTGGCAATTTGATTATCCCTTCCACAGGACATTCTACTCCAGTAAATCCATATATCGGCATGTCGGTTGGTGTCAACTGGTAGTCGTTATACCCCATTCTTAGAAAGGTGTCGTGGAGCAAGATATCCACAGAAGCACCATTACCCACAAGGACCCTCTTAACCGGGCTATTTCCTATTATCGGTGTTATGACCAGCGGGTCGTCATGGGGAAACTTCACACCCTCTAGGTCGGAATCATCAAAAGCCAATGTTACTTCTGTCCTGGCCCTCTTCGGGGCTTCTCCAACAATATGCATAACCTCCCTAGTATATGCCTTTCTGGAATTTTTGGACAATCCAGCAGCAGTTGGACCTCCAAAGATCGTGTTTATCACTGGCCCTCGAGGGCGTCGCGGTCCTCCAAAAATTGCATTTATAACCGGCCCTCTAGGTTGGGGATTCCGCCCCTGATCGTCTTGGTCTCTCCTACGATCTTCAAAGTTCTTCCTTCCATTATTATTTCTGTCCCCTCCATCTCCAGTATACTTGTTCAATCTTCCTTTTCGAATCAAAAACTCAATTTCATCTTTCAATTGCCTACACTCATCGGTGTCATGGCCAATATCTTTGTGAAACCTGCAATACTTGCCCTTATCTAGCTTGGCGGGATCAGCCTTCAAGGGCTTAGGCCAGCGAATATCTCTGTCTTTCTCAATCTCCATCAAAATCTGACTTCTGGGAGCATTCAGCTTAGCGTATTCAGTGAACTTTTGCCCATGTCCTCCCTTCTTGGGGGTTGAATCAGGGTTTTGTTCAGTTCTAGGATATTTGTCCTTAGCGATATACTCCAAATCAGTTTTTCGTTTCTTGCCTCCAGTGGGCTCATTACTTACTACGGTCTTCCTCATGCTTTCTTCAACCTTGATATACTTCCCTGCCCTCTCTTGGAGTTGCAACATGTTTTCTGGGGGATGTTTGGCCAAGGACATCTTGAAAAACTCATCCCTAGTTCCTTGTTGCAGTGCTATCATGGCTACCTTATCATCAAGGTCTGGGACTTTTAAAGCCTCCTTTGTAAAACGATTCAGGTAATCCCTCAAGGATTCCTTAGCTCCTTGCACAAGACTCATAAGAGATGCTGAACTTTTCTCATGGACTCTTCCACTGATGAATTGCTTAATAAAAGCCTGACTTAATTCTCTGAACGATCCAATAGAATTTGGGGGTAGGCAACTGTACCATCTTTGAGCCATACCCGACAGGGTTTGAGGGAAGGCCCGACATTTTATAGCATCATTTATGGGTTGCAGCAGCAGTGCATTAGAGAATGTCCTAACATGATTAGCGGGGTCTCCCGTGCCATCATAGGCTTTGATAGTGGGCATCTTGAATTTCCTTGAGATATGGGCATTCATTATCTCTTCTGTGAAGGGTGGAGTTGGATCGTCAGGATCTCCAAGGGGAAGGAGATTGCTTAGATCAGTTCTTGGGACAGCAGCCCTTCTTCTTACCGGACCATCCAGGTCTATGATAGGAGGATGATTTTTCCCCCTAGGAGGTATGTGGGGTCTGGTGGCCTGGTGAGCCTCCAAATCACGCCTCAGCCTTTGGATTTCAGCCTCATGAGCCCTGATCTTTTCCTGCACTACTTGGGGATTCACCCCTGGGGTGCTTTGGGGGCGTTGCCTTCCATCGGCCATTGGCTCTTTTCCAGGACGCCTCCTTCTCGGGGCCACTTCATCATCCGAAGATTCGGAGTCTCTCTCAGTGTATGGACCAGAAAATTCCCGATCCTCAGGGATAGGACCCAAACCCCGTATATAGGGGGGCGACCGCCCTCGTGCTTCGCTTCGCCCAGCATATCCGCTTCCTCCAACCTCAGGGTGAAGGGGCATCCCATAAGGGGGGTTAGTAGTAACAATAGTTGAATATTCATACCCGACGGGTCGAGAATTCACAAGTATATGTATTTGTTGAACTTGAGGATTCGTACCTTGAATCGGGGGAGTTGTCCCTTGTAGCTGGGGTTGAGTTGCCCCTGTCTGGGCTTCCTCCTGAGTAGATGCATAAGTTGAATGGGGAGGAACCTCCACGGTTGATGAAATCACCTGGGTTGTCTCTGATGGTGTTCCTTCCTCTATAGCTCCAATTGTTCTCCGTGTTCTCGCCATGGTTGTTGTTGTTTTTCCCACAGACGGCGCCAAATGTTATGGATAAAAAACTAATATATATATATATAATTGCTGTATTTAGTACTAAGGAACGTGAGCTTCAAGGCTCGATTTGACTGCTCTTGTGTTTCGTGACTCAATCTGCCTTAACAAGATGCCTACGTACCTTGCTGATTGCCAAGGATCAAGTCAAAAAACGTAGTTCTTGGTTTGTGGGGTGAGGCCCCTTATATAGATGTGGGAGTCCTTGAATTGGACTTGGTATAGGAGACTTGGTGGACAAGCCTCTGAATTAGGATAGACTTAGGAGTCCTAGGAAGTAGGAAGCTGATTCCTTATCCTTTTAGGTCCCCTTGAGGCTAATCTATAAGGATTTATATCCTTATCGGGACTCTTCTCAATAGCTGATTTTTCCCTTATTAATTAATTACGAAATTAATTAATAATCAGGGCTTTTGGGCCTTTTTTATTCCACCAGGCCTGATCTGGTCCATCAAGTTTAACCTTTCTGGTCTGAATATTATGCATCTTATTATTGGGCCTAGCAGCCCATTAATTATAAAATCAGGACTTATTTATCCCTATCAGGTCTGATCATAGAATCTATCCCTCTTTTAATCTTTATCCTCTTTTACGCGTACCGGGTCACGTTCAGCCTGACGGCCCGACGCTCAGTGTTTCGATTACGCTTCTCATTATCTTTACCAATCAACACGTCACTTAGGATGAAATACTTTATTTATTCATTCACTTCATTCAATCACACATAATTCACATTTTATATTCTTTAATTCCATATTAGGGCGGGTTCCGTTCTACCTGACGGCCCGACACCACAGCTTAACTTCTAAGCTGACTTTATAAATTGGAACGTTTTTATCCACGCTCCTAAACTCTAGTATACAGATAAGACAAATAATCATCACTTAGTCACATAATTATAATCACATCACATAACACATACTTTATTCTCTTAATTACGTCACAAAATTCTCAGTCGTCACAATCTACCCTCCTTAAAAGGATTCTGTCTCCAGAATCTAATCTAAGCAAACAGATGGGGATACTTTTCTTTCATTTCGCTTTCTAATTCCCAAGTCGATTCTTCGACTAACGGATTTCTCCACAACACTCTAACTAGAGGTACAACTTTATTTCTAAGCGTCCTTTCTTTTCGATCCAAAATTCGCACTAGTTGTTCCACATAGGACAAATCTGGTTGGATTTCCACTGGTTCCAACTCGATCACATGGCTCACATCAGCATTATACTTCTTCAGGAGAGATACATGAAACACATTGTGCAGATGTTGCATTTGCGGCGGTAGCGCCAATTCATACGCCACTTTCCCAACGTGACGCAATACTTCAAATGGTCCAATGTACCTTGGACTCAGCTTTCCTTTTTTCCAAATCGAGTTAAACCTTTCCAAGGAGATATCTTCAATAAGGCTTTGTCTCCAGTTTCGAATTGCACATCTTTACGTTCTTGATTTGCGTACTTTGCCTGTCGGTCTTGAGCTGCAATTAATCTCTTTCGTATCATTTCAACCTTTTCTTTCATTTGCTGAACTAGCTCTGGGCTAATTAACTTGTGCTCACCAACTTCGTCCCAATAAGTAGGGGATCTATACTTTCTTCCATACAACCCTTCATAAGGCGGCATGCCAATACTCGCGTGATAACTATTGTTGTAGGAAAACTCAATTAAGGGCAAATGATCGTCCCAATTTCCTTTGAAATCTATTGCACAGGTTCGCAACATATCTTCAATCATCTGAATTATCCTTTCACTTTGTCCGTCTGTCTGCGGATGATATGCCGTACTCATTTTTAATTTCGTTCCCAAATGATCATGAAATTGTCGCCAAAATCTTGAATTAAACCTTGGATCTCTATCAGACACAATAGATACAGGAACTCCATGATGCATCACGATCTCATCCAGATACAATTTGACCAGCTTCTCCAATGAAAACCTTTCATTTATCGGCAAGAAATGTGCTGACCTTGTCAACCGATCGATTACCACCCAAATCGCATCATGATTTGACTTGGTTTTAGGTAATCCTACCACGAAATCCATCTCTATATGTTCCCATTTCCATTCGGGTATGTCCAGTGGATGAGCAATCCGCTTGGCCTTTGATGTTCCGCTTTGACTCTTTGGCACGTGTAACATTTACTTATCCATTCCGCAATTTCCTTTTTAATATTTGGCCACCAATAACTTTCTTTTAAATCCTGGTACATCTTCGTACTCTCAGGGTGAATTGAAAATCTCGAGTTATGCGCTTCTTGCAAAATCTCGTGCTTTAGTTCCATGACATTAGGTATCCAAATACGTGAGTTAACATGGTATATTCCTTTTCCATCCTTTTGAGCTTTAATTTCTTCTCCCGTCAACTTATCCTTTTCGCGATTCATCACTTGCTCTTGACAGCATCGAATCTTTT
Source organism: Apium graveolens (assembly GCF_009905375.1). Classification (NCBI taxonomy): domain Eukaryota; kingdom Viridiplantae; phylum Streptophyta; class Magnoliopsida; order Apiales; family Apiaceae; genus Apium; species Apium graveolens. The sequence goes on along the minus strand of NC_133656.1, from coordinate 782,604 downwards.
CCAAAATTTCAGGTTGAAACAACATTGCATACATAGCCTCACCTCCATATTCTGGAGTCTGCACCTCTATTCCTATCTTGTCAAAGTCCTTGATTAATTCTTCCGATGACGTTAACATATTCAACCTTTCCTTTCGACTTAAAGCATCAGCTACCATATTTGCCTTTCCAGGATGATAGTTTATCGCACAATCATAATCTTTGATCAATTCCAACCACCTTCTTTGTCGCATATTCAATTCTTTCTGAGTAAAGATATACTTTAAGCTCTTATGGTCCGTATAAATCTCGCACTTTTCCCCGTACAAATAATGCCTCCAAATCTTAAGGGCAAATACAATTGCTGCCAATTCCAAATCGTGCATTGGATACTTTTGCTCGTGCGACTTGAGTTGTCTTGACGCATATGCTATTACCTTCCCGTGTTGCATTAACACGCATCCAAGTCCTTTATATAAAGCATCACTGAATATCACAAATTCTCCTTTATCATCTGGTAATACCAACACTGGGGCGGTTACCAATCTCTTCTTTAACTCTTGAAAACTATTCTCACACTTTTCTGTCCAAACAAACTTCTCGCTCTTCCTCGTCAACTTTGTCAACGGAACGACAATCTTTGAGAAATCTTTCACAAATCTTCTATAATATCCGACTAATCCCAGAAAACTTCTGACTTCCGTCGGAGTCTTGGGTCATTCCCAATTCATTACAGCTTCTATCTTGGCTGGGTCCACTTTAATTCCTCCTTTATTAACTACATGACCAAGAAATTGCACTTCCTTTAGCCAAAATTCACACTTTGAAAACTTCGCATACAGCTTTTCTTTTCGCATAATTTCCAAGGAAATCCTCAAATGCTCCTTATGATCATCTTCTTCCGTTTTTGAGTAAATCAGTATATCGTCGATAAACACAATAACGAACTTATCCAAGTATTGCTTGAATACTCTGTTCATAAGATCCATAAATGCAGCTGGCGTATTCGTCAAGCCAAATGCCATTACCAAAAACTCATAGTGTCCGTATCTCATTCGGAACGCCGTCTTGGGTATATCTTCCGCTTTGATCTTTAACTGATGATACCCAGATCTTAAATCAATCTTTGAGAAACATGAAGCTCCTTTCAACTGGTCAAACAAGTCATCGATCCGCGGTAGGGGGTACTTATTCTTGATCGTCAACTTATTCAGCTCACGGTAATCGATGCACAATTACATACTTCCATCCTTTTTCTTTACAAATAACACCGGTGTGCCCCACGGGGATACACTCGATCAGATTACTCCTTTATCCAACAACTCTTGCAACTAAGCTGCCAATTCCTTCATTTCGACCGGTGCCATGCGATAGGGAGCTTTCGACACTGGTTCCGTACCAGGAGCCAAGTCAATCATAAACTCGATCTCTCTGTCTGGAGGTAGTCCAGGCAATTCATCAGGAAATACATCCGGGAAATCTCTTACTACCAGAATATCCTCGATCTTTACAGATTCTTTCTCCACGTCCACGACATGAGTCAAATAAAATTTGCATCCTTGACGTATTAATCTTCTTGCCTCAATAGCCGTTAGAAATTTCTTCTCTTGCCTCTTTCCTTTAAATATCACTTCCTCACCATCCTTGGTTCTTAACTTCACTTTCGTACTTTTACATTCTATTTGCGCCTCATGGTTTGACAACCAATCCATTCCTAGTATAACCTCAAATTCTCCTAACTTAAAAGGAATTAAGTCAGCAGAAAAGTGCCGACCTTCTATAGACACATCACAATCAGGACAAATCTTCTTAACAACAACTTTCTCTTGATTTGCTACCTCTATAATCAAATTAGGCTCTAGAGGGTACGCAACACAATTTAACTTATCAAGAATACTTTCAGAGATAAAAGATCTAGTTGCTCCAGAATCCATCAAAACTTTTACTTCTACTGAGTTTATAACAAGCATACCTGCTACCACGTCCACCTCTTGCACCGCATCTTTCATTGTCATGTTAAAGGTTCTAGCTCTGGGTTGAGCTGATGGTGCTGGGAGAGACGGCGGTCCAGCAATTCTGAGAGCATTAGCCTTCTGCATAGGCTCTTTGCAATTCCTGGCCATATGGCCCACTTTGCCACACTTGAAACAAGCCAAATCAGGCTTCCTTACTCCATTTGAACATTCTGAAGAATAATGCCCCTTCTGGTTGCACTTAAAACATGTTATGTCCAGCTTATTACACCTCCCCGAGTGTCTCTTCCCACAGTTCCTGCATTCTTGCATCTGGGGTCTGCTATCCTTCCCCGGTTGTCCAGCTTTCTGGAAACGGTTCTTTTAAGCTCCATTCCCGGGTCTAAACTTCTGGAACCTTTGGTTCTGACCTCCACCATTCTTCCCAAACTTCCCTTTGAACTTTGAGCTTCCTTGCTCTTTCTCAGAGCTTTCAAACTTCCTTTTTCTTCCTTCATTTTCTCTTTTAGCAGCTTCCCGCTCACCTTCCACTATCATTGCTTTCTGAACCAATGCATCATAGTTCTTAATCTCCAACATTGCTATTTGACTCCTGATCCACGGCTTGAGTCCCTGTTGGAACCTCTTAGCCTTCTTCGCTTCCGTATTCACGTACTCAGGTACGAACGTAGACAATTCCGAAAACTTCACCTCATATTCTGCTACCGACATTTCCTCCTGTCTAAGATCCAGAAATTTTATCTCCCACTGATCTTGCATATAACTTGGCAAATACTTTTCCAGAAACATCTCGGTGAACTTCTCCCAAGATAAGTCTTTTCCTTCCAACAACGCCTTAGAAGACTCCCACCAGAAACTTGCTTCATCTTTCAAATAATAACTTGCATACTGAGCTTTCTTATCATCCTTAACTTCTGCTAACTCAAAGGCTTTTTCCATCTCTCTCAACCACGACTGCGCTTTAATTGGGTCTGGCAAACCTAAGAACTCTGGAGGATGAACAGATTGAAAGTGCTTGAAATTTCCAACTTTAGGGGCCACAGGTTGTTGCAAAAGCTGAGCAAGTCTGCTCATCGTAGTGGTTTCTGGATTTATTTCTGGGTCTTGGGTGGGAATTTCTTCTTCTTGGTGGTCAAGTGAGTTGGCCATTTCTTACAAACCTGATTGAGCAATTATTTAGCAATACGATGGCATGGCATATATATAACAACAATTTCTAGGAAATCTCTTTTGTGGGTTTTAAGTTTTACCCAATTTTGCACATGCAATCCTTATTACTACATAATTCCTCATATCAGTGTTGTTTTATCATGGCACGGAATAGGGTTTTATGATCTTTAAACATGGTTGTACGAAAACATGACATTGAGAACAGTTTATGAGATAATCAAGGTGCAAAAAGGAAAGCAAGATAATAGAATTATTTAATCAAAGGGTGCATAGAGAATATTCTGGATATTAAGGTTCTGAAATAAGGTACAATAAATAGCAGGGTTAAACAGAGGAAAAACTGGAAAACATCCCCCTATCTACCCCTAACTTCCAACAACTACTACTATTACTACTACACTGGTCTGAAATACAACAAGATAAATGAAAAAGGGATCCCGGCATCTGGCCAAGTATCCCAAAGCCTACCGGTGCTCAAAAACAACGACAATCTACGGGCTCAACCAACAGTCCCGTCTAATCATCTAGAATCTCTCTCAACACAACCAACATCCAGCGAATGATCTTATGCAGCCTCCGGGCCTCCGCATCAGCATCACTAGTGGATGGTCCCTCATCAAATCTCCTCCTGGCAACCTGCTCCACCATCTTCACCCGAACTCGCCACTCATAATCCATAACAGAAGCACTCTGCCTAGACTCTCTGGCTAGTCTATCCACCAAAGCTCCCAACTCAGGAATGGGGGAGTACACAAAGTCTCGATCCTGGGCTAACTTGCCACCAACACTGACAGGAACAGTCTTAGGCATCTCCGACTCTGGCTCAGGGGCAGGGGTCTCTGAATCAGGCCTCAGGGGTGAAATCGGTATGGGGATCTCATTACTCTCAGAAGGGTCCTCCTCTGGGTCTGAACTAACATACACAGGCTCCTCTGGAGAGGGTGGAACGGGGTCCACAGGGGTACCAGTCAAACTAATCTCTGAGTCTGAGTCACTACCACTACTAGGATCCTGAGAGAAAACACAAAACAACAACCAAGAAACAATGTTAGGGCTAAATAAAGCTTCCAGCTAACTCACTCCCTAACTCTAGTTTCCACTTTACCAATCAACACTTTCCTTAGACTATACCTAATAGTCTAACTCAACTATATATGAGTCGAACTCTCTACCGATATAGATATATTCCCAAAGTACCCCTTTTTAAATCCTAACTTGTCTCAGGGACTAGATCCTGTAGCTCTGATACCAACTTGTGACGCCCTCAATCTCGGGGTTAGGAAATGAGGACTCACACACCTCTAATCTATCAATTAAATATGCATAAACCCCGATTAACTACTAACATGATCAACAGGATAAAGTATGAGATAAGATCACAACTACCAATCACAAAATATAACTCACAAACCCAAAATATCATTAAATAAACAATATCGATTCCGGCTGGGAACCGACAGATAACCCATCATATCTTTATACACTTCTTTCTAGGCGTGAGCTCACTCATAAAAACCACTACCTGCTCTGGCAACCGGAAGCCCTCAACACGGTAGGGACCACCAGGTACGCTATTACGAGCAGTGCGCCTAAGCCTGGCCATCTTCTTGTTTAACTGCCATGGTTAGATTAAGATAAAACAAATGAGTATAAAACTCAGCAAGTAACTATATAGCAGTTCTACAATATCAAATCATAATACGCTTTAACAAAACTAGGGCATTCTACTTTATTTAATCTAGGTGGAAGATTTCCATCTTTTTGGGTTAATGAAAGGTTTCTGAAGAATAGAGGGGCTTTTAAGGAACAAGGCTCAAAGCAGGAAGAAAGCCGACATTCATCACAAATCATTATAGGATCAAAATAGATCTTTCGACAGAGGAAAGCAACAGTATTTCAAGATATAGAATCAATCATATGATCAACAATTTCAAGAATCAGGGTTCTCGAGCTTTAAGCTCCATAATGACATAATCAACTCTTTTCAAAGCAACATAAACCATTTTCATTTTCAAAATCAATAAACTGAACAAAAGTTTCAGTTCCCTTTTTAAACAATCACTTAGAACCCTTGATTGGATCACTTTATCTTTCCATTTCATTATATACGGGTGATCAGCCCGTATCGACCTCCATTCCGGTCTTTAAGGTACCATTTGGCATAATTTCAGCCTTAAATTGGACTAGCCCCGCTAGCCTCTTACCATGACTGGACTAGTCCCACTAGCCTCTTACGTCCCAATCCAATCCATTAGGAATTCATTTGGAAAACCTTGAGTTGGAAAAACCAGTAGGTTTTCTAAAATCCATTTTTATCATTACCAAGCTTTTGAAATCATTCGGACTCTTTCAAGTCGAAACTCATTCTTAAATCAGATTTTTAAGGAAACAAAATTCAGAGAGTGAATCAAAGATACGCAAGGAACAATTCACAAGAATTCTGTATCAAGGATAACAGGGCACAAAATTAGAAGGATCAGCATTGATTTAGGGATCAATAGGGTGATCAAGAGAAACAGGGTATCATTAAACAGGGTTAACAAGGATAATCAAAAGGTTCAATACAATCCATGGCTTAATAGGTAACTTGAACAGAAAAGACAGATAACCAAAGGGTGAAATCAATAGGCTTATCAATAACATAATATCAAGAACAAGGGTACTTCAAATCAATATCAGGGTTTCATAAAACAAGGGTTTCATATTTAAACAGTTCAATACTCTACATGGTATGAACAACATTCTCTTTACAATCTTTTACACAAGTAATCAGAGTTACTTGCCTGGATTTGCTTTCCTGAAGGTTGTACTACTGCCACCTAGTAAATCCTTTCCTTTCCTAGCCTGAATGCCCTCACGCTCCGAATCTACAATATAACCCAAAATCTTAATTAGATTCCCAACTCTCGTTTCCGGAACGATCACTCTATACGATAACTCGATTATATATTTAACTCGAGTATACGAATATAGCTTATACATATAAGCACATAGCACATATCATATCCCTTTCTCGTAACTTGTATATCCTTATATACTTAACAATCAAAGCGTATTCACTTATTCTTAACTATTTCTTAAATCGCACTAACATAACTCTTTTACGACCATAGATATCACTTATAGCTCTTAATAACAAATGATTTAATTTCCTTTTTCTTTTATTCCTTAATTCTAACCATACATACAAAACACACCCACATATATTCAATTTCAACCTCATATAAACAAACACAACTAATGCAATTCACAAGGATCATTTAGCACTTAAACTTCATCCCTTTTTAACCAAAAATCCGAATCCTACCTTCACTAAAGATCAAAATCAACACTTCCGTTTAATTACCAAAATTCGAACATAACACTTCTTAATCTTTGTCATGCAATCAAAATCTCACTTAGCCATTAAATCAACTTAATTTCACCTTTTTATTCCTAAGATCCCATTCGAGTTTTTCCATAAATCAACATACAAGAATGGATTTTTAACATGCAAGGCAATACATCACATTTCCCACTTATTTTATTTCTTAACTAGATTATTCCATTCACTTAAACACCAAATAATACAACACCTAACTCATTCAACCAACATGCATTTACTTAATCAATAATTAACCCCGTTTTATCTTATTTTCATTCGGCAAGAACATAATTTTCAACTGAAGGACTAATCAATAACATGCACTAATTGATCTTCTTTAAAACTATCATGCAATCACTTTTAGGCCACATAAACTTAGTGTTCAACAAGATTAACTCACAAAAACCGAATTCCTCTTCTTTATTTAACAAAAAGCCGAAGCAAAATCCACATGAAATCCTCAATTTTTGATTTTCTAAGCAACAATCATATGCACACATTCATTTACTTCCTAACACAATCAATGGAATCATTTAATCAAGCACACGCTCGATTTTCATCAAAGAAGCAAAAACCCTTTTTAAAATCTCCAAGAAATCATAACATGCATGCATCATCTCAAGTTTATAAATCACAAACTTTCTATTAACAACTATCCACCATTGACTTCATTGTCAAAAACCAACTTGATCACTTTAAAAACAAAAACCCATTCGGCTATGTAGAAAAACACCACATGCAACCACTAAAATTAGAGTGTACTTAGTTTAGAGTTCTGTTTACACATCATAACTCACCACCGGTTCACCGGAGTTCATCACCGGTGGCGGTGATTTCACGGTGGTGCCCTCATTCGAGGGTGTCCAACCACGAAACCCCCGATTTCGTCAATTACGCAAGATTAACTAACATGCACATCTTTTATATCATTGGTTTGAAAAGAATCAAGCTTAACAAGATGACATCAATCAACAACAAGAAGAACCATGTGGTTCTCGGGTGAACACACACACCGAGCACACACAACACATACACATCGACATGCAAGATTAATCACACACATGCACACGAATTAAAGCTCTTGTATGGAATAAGGATGAAGATTCATGGAGTGTTTCAAGGAATTAAAGAGGGAGAGACAATATACCGAGAGGAATAAGAGAGAGAGAGAGAGAGAGAGAGAGAGAGAGAGAGAGAGAGAGAGAGAGTTGCCGAGAGAGAGAGAGAGAGAGTGAGAGTGTGAGAAGGAGAGAAAAGAGAGAAGAGAGAAAATGAAATCACGGGAGCAAGAAGAAGAAAGAAAAAGAAGGGAGTGAGGTTATATAGCACTCAAAATCAAGGGCAATTTGGTAATTCATTAATTCCTTTTTGGCTCACACATTCTTTCTCTTTTTACTCAAATGCAACAAAATTCAAATTTAAAATATATCTCTCGGAAAGTCGAGAATTACTGAAAATGACAATTTTAACACGTAGGTCTCGAAATTAGCTTTTTATCCATTACTCATAATAAGAATTTGAGCGAACAGTTGATTTTATATGAATTTCGCAAACTTGCTTTAATAAATGCATTTTCCACATAAAATCAATTTAAAAAATGCAAAGATCAACAATCAAATTCACTCATCATTTTTAAAAAGTCTCTAGGACCATTACGAAGATAACAGAATAAATCCCATGTTTTTATCTTTCTCGGATGATTTTATAAAAATGCGTGAAGGTTAATTAAACCTTTATTTAAATCACGTAATTCCTTTAAAATTCACAAAATTGACACAGAACACATAGTCATGCATACAGTCAAGCAATCACACATATACAGTCACAGAATGACTCAGGTCTGATCATAGAATATATCCTTCTTTTAATCTTTATCCTCTTTTACGCGTACCGGGTCACGTTCAGCCTGACGGCCCGACGCTCAGTGTCTCGATTACGCTTCTCATTATCTTTACCAATCAACACGTCACTTAGGACGAAATATTTTATTTATTCATTCACTTCATTCAATCACACATAATTCACATTTTATATTCTTTTATTCCATATTATGGCGGGTTCCGTTCTACCTGACGGCCCGACACCACAGCTTAACTTCTAAGCTGACTCTTTAAATTGGAACGTTTTTATCCACACTCCTAAACTCTAGTATACAGATAAGACAAATAATCATCACTTAGTCATATAATTATAATCACATCATATAACACATACTTTATTTTCTTAATTATGTCGCAAAATTCTCAGTCGTCACAATATCTCTGCAAAATTTGATACTCACACACATAAAATCTTTTCAGAAATGATTACATTATATATATAGATATGTTATATGTGTATTATCTATGCACTTATATATGTGTGTCTGCATCACTTATACATATAGAATTTCAAAATTTGTATTATGTGTGTGTAAGAGTTGCATATTTTAAAAGTTATTGTCAAATTGTGTTTTGATCTTGTTTCCTGCATTCCAACAAATTTGATATGACCTTCTTGCATTAATTTACACTTATTTATATAAATATCTTACTTTATGTGCTTATTTGCTTCTTTGCATTTAATGTTACTATTGTATAGTAATATGGTCTGTATTAGTTAACTTGTTCTCGATGGTGATTTAGTAGCTGAATTTGGTTGCTATAATCCAATTTATAGATTTTGAACTGCCATTCTGACTTCCTGCTGTAATTTCCTATGAATTGTACACTGTTTCTGTGTACTTTGTCTGTTCATTCCTGAACTGCTTTGAAATGTTTCATATTGTTCATTACTGGTCATGTACTTGCAATTCTGGTTAATATTGGCTATTTAAGAGTGTCTTGTGCTTCTGTGTTCATATTTTACTTGTAATTATTTCACCTTGCTTTCTTATTGCTATATATAAACACCTTGCATACACTATGTCTTCAACAGTTAACACCACACTTGATCTCTTTCCTTCTTCTGAGTCCAAACATAAAAATAAGAAACCTAAACACTTTCTTGCAATGTTTATCTCCCCTGCTGCACAAAATAGGTATGCTAAAAGTAGAATCATTCCTGGTTGTTTGGTTCAACTTAGTAGAGAGTCAGACTTGCTTGCTAAATTCCAACATGCTAAATGGATACTTTATTATCTTTTCCTAGTAGGAGAGTCTTACCCAACCTTGTAGCTGAGATTTATTGTAACATGGAAGTTGGTAGTGGGGTGAATGGAGTTCTTTACATAACATCGATGCTCCATGGGACTCCTATCTTTCTTGACCATTTGGTGTTAGGTAGAGCACTCAAACTTCACTCTGCTCCTATGATGTTGAGTTCTACTGATATCACCAAGATCCATACTTTCAGTTCTGAAGAACAAAGGCTTTTCTTAACTGTTTTCTGTGGTTATGATGTTCCTGCTCATATATTTGAATCACCTAATGGTGTAAGTTATGAACATTTCACTCCACTCTATCAAACACTTGCTCAAATCTTCAAAGCAAATTTCTTTCCCTCTATAAATTCAGGAAAATTAGTTTCTCTTTTTAAACTCAAACTCATGTACAAACTCTTAATCCAAAGAATTGACTTTAATTTGGCTTACATCTGCAACAAAACAAGGTTTTATGCCTTATGGCCTCTTGCTTACTCAAGTCTTTGAACATTTCAAGTGTGGTATCAATGTGCCTCCATTCCTCCATGTCACAAATACAATCTCTGATAGGTCTAATAGGATTGTCTTTCCATTTCTTGACTTAGCTGATAATGTCAACTTGGATGTTAATGGTGCAATGCCTGGTGTTCCTAAAGTTCCTGTTGTTGTTCCTATTGAAAATGCTGTTATTGTTCCTGTTGTTAATGTTGCTATGCCTCCACCTAACTCTTCTTCCAACAACTCTGCTTAATTACTTGCATCTTTCACTATTTTTGTAAAAACTATCTGCTCAGTGTGATGAACTTGATGTTGAGTTCAAAGATTAGAGAGAAAGTTGGCTAGTTTGAAAGAAAAATATGCTTTGATTTTGCAAAAGATGGACATAGTGATGTCAGTCTTGGGTTTTTTGATGGGAAGGGTGTCAAATATGGAGAGTAATCTCTCCCAGTTGGTAGAGTTTCAGATTAATATGAACACTCTCCCTAAATAGGCCCCCAATATCACCATTGAGTACATTGATGTTGATTATGTGGAAGTTACTGCAAGAAAGTGTGAAGTTGGAAATGTAGTTAGTGTTGAGCCTTCTAATATGCTAACTGATGCCATGATTAATGATGTTGTTAACTCTTAGTCCTGTAATCAAGTTGGTTAGTTGCTTGTAATGCTTGCTAGTATGACTGTGACTCCCTCAATCTCGGGGTTAGGAAATGAGGACCCACACAACAATAAACTAATACCATAATAGCAGAAATATAAAAAACCCCGATACTAACAGGATCTAAACAGGATAAAGTATGAGACACGATTACAACTACCAACCAAAATATAATTATTACAACCCAAAATATAAATAAATTCAATTTATTCGATTCTGACTTGGAATCGACAAATATCCAAAAAGTATCGGATTCAACTATTACACTTCCCACCATCGCTTGCTCACACAACAACTACCTTATCTAGCATCTGAAATCCCTCAACACGGTAGGGACGTCCAGGAACGTTCTTGTGAGCGGTGCGCCTAAGTCTGGCCATCTTCTCGCTTAAATGCCATGGTTAGATCAAAGAAAATAAATGAGCAAAGGCGCTCAGTAAGTTACTATATAGCAGTTCTGAATATCAACATAATCAACATTAACTAAGGCATTTTATTTATGAATAAAACTAAGCTAGGTGGCAGTATTATTTTAATGGCTAAGTAAAGGTGTTGAAAAAGGTTCCGGGCTTTCAAGATTCAAAGTTTGGGAGAAAGCCGACATTCATCACAATCAATAACGGGGTTCTCATGGAGTTTCTCATTTCAAAGGAAGCAACCATTCAAGCTTCGAGAATCAATAACAAAATAAAGTGACAGGGTTTTCGACCAAGTTTTATAACTTTAAAGAAGATACTACTCATTCTGTTTCATTTCAAGTAAATTGAGCAAATTATTTTATCAAAGATATACACTTCCTCTTTTATAAAAATATTAGATAACCCTTGATTGGAATATCCATCATTTAAATGTAATACGGGTGATCAGCCTGTACTGACCTCCACCCGGTCATTAAGGTACCTATGGCATTGTTTCAGCCTTATAGTGAACTAGCCCCGCTAGCCTCTTATATGACTGGACTAGTCCCACTAGCCTCTTACGTCTCTATCCAATCTTCAAGGCATTCATTTGGAAAACCTTTATGTTGGAATACAAGAAAGTTTATCTGAATTCATTTTTAATATTACAGATAAGTGAAATCATTTGGACCCTTTCAAGTCGAAATTCATTCTTAAGTCTAATTTAAGAATTCAAGGAAAGTGAGCAAATTGAGAGTAAGCAAGGATCATAAGCTAAAGATATTGATCAAACGTTGAACAAGTGTATAAGTTCGCAATAAGTATAGTTCCAAAGAATGATACGTAACCAGCCATAAAGGATATCAGGGAACCTCGGTTAAAAAAATATAAATGTGAAAAGTTCATAAGGCTCTGTTTAGGGTCAAATGATCATAAGTTAACAAAGTATAGAGCTAGAGTAATAAGTTCTATAATCAAGGGGTTATTAATAAGGATCGTCACAATGATTGATAACGGGCTTATTCCAGGGAACAATACTAGGGTTTCCCAAGAATCAATGACAGGTATAACAAAGAACTTTCATTTTATCATGGCATCAAAAACATCCTCTCTATAACAATTCATAATAGAAGGCAGGGTTACTTGCCTCAAATAGCTTTCCTGCTTTACGGTATACGAGCTACTGCCACCTAAGATTTCCTTTCTTTACTATCCTCAATGCCTCCGATATCCAAATCGAGAGAGAGAGAGAGAGAGAGAGACGAGAGAGAGAGTGAGAGAGGAAAATGAAGAAGAGAGAGGCTGGGTGGAGAAGAAAGAAAAAAGAAAAGAGAGGGGTGTGTATATATAGCCAAAATGAGAGGGGCATTTTGGTAAAATGCAATCAATTTCTGAATTTCTATTTTCTTTTCTCTTGTTTAACACTAAAATCATTTTGTAAAATATAAATCATCTTTATAAAATTAGAAAATATCACAAATTATATTTTTAAAATAAAGAGCGTGAAATTAGCTCTCCTCTCGAATTTTAAAACAAACTTTTGAGCGAATAGATTATTTTATAGATTTTACAAATAAATCCAAAATAATGGAAATAAATTTCATAAAATCATTTTAAAATATCTGAACATCAAAATAAATCCAACCATCATTTTTAAAAAGTCCCTTGGACTATTTTAGAGATAATAAAACAAATCTCGCACCGTGATCACATTTCTATAATTTTATAAAAATATATAAGACCCAATAAAATCAATTAAATTCATGTAAAATCCTACAATCATAAATTCATTCACACAATTGTCAAATAACATAAAGTTACACAGGAACATCAAATATACTTCACATTTTCACATAACACTAGACACCATAATTCGTTTCAATAAACTTTAGCACAAGATTCCCTTTTAATCCATCTTTTGCATAACGAGTCTCATTTTACCTGACGGCCCGACAATCAAGGCTTAAGCCCTTAGCTGACTCATCAAACTGCAACGAGACTTTACCCGTTCCTTATCACTATTTCACAGTAATTATACATAAACCACAAAATCATTTATCCTTTTATTTTATTCACATAAATCCACGTAACAGCACAAGAACTATACTTTATTCATATAAATACATCGCACAAATCTCAATCGCTACAATCTACCTCCCTTAAAATGATTATGTCCTAAGAATTTAGTCTAAAAAACAAATGGGGATACTTTTATCGCATTTCGCTTTCTAATTTCCACGTTGATTCTTCAACTTTAGGATTTCTCCACAAAACTCTAACTAATGGTACCACTTTATTTCTAAGTGCTTTCTCTTTTCGATCTAGAATTCGCACGGGTTGTTCCACATAAGATAGATCTTGTTGAATTTCCACTGGTTCCAACTCGATCACATGGCTAGCATCCGCATTATACTTCTTTAGAAGAGAGACGTGAAATGCTTTATGAAGATGTTATATTTGTGGAGGTAACGCTAACTCATATGCCACTTTTCCAATTCGCTTTAACACTTTGCATGGTCCAATATATCCGGGACTCAGTTTTCCTTTCTTTACGAATCCAGATAATACTTTCCATGGAGATATCTTCAACAACACTTTGTCTTAGCATATCCTTTCGATTCTGGTCTGCATACTTCCTTTGTCGATCTTGAGCAGCTATCAACCTTTTGCGAATCACTTCAACATTTTCCTTCATTTGCTGAACTAGTTTTGGGCCAATCAGCTTACGCTCTCCAACTTCATCCCAATACATAGGAGATCTATATTTTCTTTCGTACAACGCTTTGTAAGGTGACATTCCAATACTCACGTGATAACTGTTATTGTAGGAAAACTCTATCAATGGAAAATGGTCCTCCTAATTTCCTTTGAAATCCAATGCACAAGTTCTCAACATATCCTCGATCGTTTTAATAATCCTTTCGCTTTGTCTGTCTATCTGCGGATGATATGCGGTGCTCATTTTCAATTTCGTTCTCAAATGATCATGAAATTGTCGTCAAAATCTCGAGTTAAATCTTGGATCTCTATCAGACACGATAGACACTAATACTCCATGACGCATTACAATTTTGTCCAGTTACAGCTTGACCAATCATTCCAATGAGAATCTTTCATTAATAGACAAGACATGCGTTGACTTTGTCAGTCGATCGATTATTACCCAAATCACATCATGATTAGCCTTGGTCTTTGGTAATCCTACCTCGAAATCCATCGTGATATGTTCCCATTTCCATTCAGGTATGTCCAATGGTTGAAGCAATCCACTCGGTCGTTGATGTTCCACTTTTACTCTTTGACATGTGTAGCACTTGCTTATCCATTCTGCGATTTCCTTTTTCATATTCGGCCACCAATAGTTCTCTTTCAAATCCTTGTACATTTTCGTACTTCCTGGATGAATCAAAAATCTAGAATTATGTGCTTCAAGTAAGATTTCATTCTTTAATTTCGCAATGTTAGGAATCCAGATACGTGAACAAACTCTGTATATCCCTTTACCATCCTTTTGAGCTCTAACCTCTTCTCCTGTCAACTTGTACTTCTCGTGCTCTATCACTTGCTCCTGACAGCGTCGAATCTTTTCCAAAATCTCTGGCTGAAATGCCTTGTGTATATAGGTTCATTTCCTAACTTTGGATCTTGTACCTCCATTTCCAACTTCTCAATTTTTTTGATTAATTATGTAGATGAAGTCAACATATTAAATCTTTCCTTACGGATTAACGCATCCGCTACCACATTCACCTTTCCGGGATGATAACTTATTGTACAGTCATAATCCTTAATTAATTCTAACCATCTTCTTTGTCTCATGTTCAGCTCTTTCTGCGTGAAAAATGTACTTTAAGCTTTTGTGATCCGTACAAATTTCACATTTCTCTCTGTACAAATAGTGTCTCTAAATCTTAAGAGCAAACACAATTTCTGCTAACTCCAAATCATGTATAGGATACTTTTGCTCGTGCGGCTTTAATTGCCTTGATGCATACGCTATCACTTTTCTGTGCTGCATCAACACACAACCTAATCCTTTATACAAAGCATCGCTATATATAAAAAACTGGCCTTTCTCATCAGGCAAAACCAATACTGGTGTAGAAATTAACCTACTCTTTAGCTCTTGAAAGCTTTCTTCACACCTATCTGTCCAAACGGACTTTTCATTTTTCCTCGTCAACTTTGTTAGTGGAACCGCAATATTAGAAAAATCTTGAACGAATCGTCGATAATATCGAGCTAGTCCAAAAAAGCCTCTTACTTCTGTTGGAGTCTTTGTCCTTTCTCAATTCATAACAGCTTCAATCTTTGCAGGATCTACTTTGATTCCTTCACTATTGACTACGTGTCCAAGAAACTGAACTTCCTTTAACCAAAACTCGCATTTTGAAAACTGTGTATAGAACTTCTCTTTTCTCAGAATTTCCAAAGCAATCTTCAAATGTTCCATGTGCTCCGCTTCTTTCTTTGAGTGAATCAAAATATCGTCGATAAATACTATTACAAACTTATCCAAGTATATCTTGAATACTCGATTCATAAGATTCATAAAAGTAGCTGGCGCATTTGTCAATCCAAACGCCATTACCAAGAATTCATATGTCCATATCTCGTTCAAAAAACCGTCTTGGGTATATATGTCGCCTTAAGCTTTAATTGATGATATCCCAATCTTAAATCTATCTTCAAGAAACAAGTAGCTCCCTTTATCTGATCAAACAAGTCATCGATTCGCGGGAGAAGGTACTTATTCTTAATAGTCAACTTTATAAGTTCGTGATAATCAATACACAATCTTATAGTTCCATCTTTTTTCTTGACGAATAGCACTAGTGCTCCCCACGGGGAAACACTCAGTCGAATAACTCCTTTAACTAAAAATTCTTGCAATTGTGTCGCTAGTTCCTTCATTTCAATGGGCGCCATTCGATAAGGGGCTTTCGAAACTAGTTCCGTTCCAGGAGCCAAATCAGTCGTGAATTCAATCTCTCGATCTGGAGGTAGTCTAGGTAAATCATCGGGAAACACATGGGGAAACTCTTTAACCACCAGAATGTCCTCAGTATTTAAGGATTCCTTCTCTACATCCTTCACATGAGCCAAATAAGCTTTGTATCCTTGTGGTAACAATCTCCTTGTGTGAATCGCCGTTAGAAATTTCCTACCTAGCTTCTTTCCTTTGAATTCACTTCAGCTCCATCCTTGGTTCTCAATTTAACTTTGTTATTTCTACACTCAATTTGCGCATCGTGGTTTACTAACCAATCCATTCTGAGGATGACGTCAAATTCTCCTAACTTAAACAGAATTAAGTCAGCAAGAAAGGTTCCGACCTTTTATTACGATATCGCAATTGAGACAAATCCTATCGGCAGTAACTCTTCCCTGATTTGCTACTTAAATAATCAAGTTAGATTCTAAAGGGTATGCAACACACTTTAGTCTATCAACAACACAAATGATCTAGTAGCTCCAGAATCCATTAACACTTTGACTTCTATTGAATTTATAGCAAGTGTACCTGCTACCACATTCGCATCTTGCACTGCATCTTTCATTGTCATGTTAAACGTCTGTGCCCTTGGATGGACTGTTTGTGCTGGTGGAGGAGGTGGTCCAGCAATCCTAAGAACATTTGCCTTCTGAACAGGCTCCTTGCAACTCCTTGCCATATGGACAACTTTTCCACACTTAAAACAAGCCATCTCAGGCTTTCCCGAACCATTGGGGCATTCAGTTGAATAGTGTCCTTTCTGGTTACACTTGAAACACGTCACATTGAGATTATTACATCTCCTGGGGTGCCTCTTTCCACAGTCTTGAACTCCTGAGTCTGGGGTCTATTCTCCTTCGTCTACTGTCCAACTTTCTAAAAATGATTCTTTTGATTCCCATTTCGAGGCTTAAACTTCTGGAATTTCTGATCCTGACTTCCCACATTCCTTCCAAACTTCCCTCTAAACTTGGAACTTCCCTGAACTTGTTCTGAATCCTCAAACTTTCTTTTCCTTCCTTCACTTTCCTTTTTTTTGCTTCTCTTTCTCCTTCTACAATCATGGCTTTCTGCACCAAAGCAGCGTAAGTCCTTATCTCAAGAAGAGCCACTTGACTACGAATCCATGTCTTAAGTCCTTGTTGAAATCTTTTAGCTTTCTTCGCTTCCGTATTCATATATTCGGGAACAGACCTTGCTAACTCTGAAAACTTTACTTTAGACTCAGCTACCGTCAGATTCTCCTGCTTTAAATCCAGGAAGCTCATATCTAACTGATCCTGCATGTAAATTGGCAAATACTTCTCCAAGAATAGCTCTATAAACTTCTTCCAAGAAATGGCTTCTCCCTATAGAAATACCTTAGTAGATTCCCACCAGTAACTAACCTTATCGTTAAGATAGTAACTTGTATATTGCGTCTTATTATTCCTTAACTTCCGCTAACTCAAAGGCTTTTTCCATCTCTCTCAACCAGGACTGGGATTTAATCGGATCTGGAAATCCTACAAACTCTGGGGGATGAACGGATTGAAAATGTTTGAAGTTCCCGACTCTAGGGGTTGAGGGTTGTTGCAAGAGTTGGAAGAGTCGGTTCATCATAGGGGTGTCTTTATTTTTCTCTTGGTTTTGAATTTGAGTTTCTTCTTCTTTCTGATTTGGTGAAGTGGCCATTTGATAAACCTGATGAGCAATTATTAGCAATATGATAGCATGGCATTTATGACAATAATGATCCTTTTAGAAATAGTATTACGAGTTTTAAGATTTACCCAATTGCACATGCAATCCTACTACTACATAATTCACTCACCAGTTAAGGTTCTCACATGGTACATGATATATTTTCACAAGGTGTTGATTAAATTGCTTGGAAACTTGGGTTGTAGAATAGTTAACAAAACTCAGGTATCAACAATATAGAAACAAGATACATAAGTTATTGTTTTATAAAGTTCAACGGTTTCAGTAGTACAACAAAAGTACATAATTAAGTAATTTGAGTACAATAAGTTCTGAGATCAAAATACAATAATATAGCAGGGTTAAACAAAGGAAAAACTGGAAAATATCCCGTATCTACCCCTAACGTCTACCTAGCTACTACTAATAAAACCAATACTAAGTTTTGAAATAAAATACATCATGAAAAGAAAAAAGGATCCCGACATCTGACCCAGTATCCCAAAGCCTATCGGCGCTGAAAAGAAACAACAACCATAACAACTACGGGCTCCACCAGATGTCCCATCTGATCTCACAATCTCACTAACCATCAAAATCAAGAATCTTCCTCAACACTGATAGCATCCAATGAATGATCTTTTGAAATCTCTAGGCCTCGACACCACCATCACTAGAAGATGGTCCCTCATCCAACCGTCTACAGGAAACCTGCTCCACCATCTCAATACGAACTCGCCACTCGGTCTCTAGCACTGAAGTCTGCTGCCTAGACTCACGTGCCATCCTATCTACCAATGCTCTCAACTCAGGGATATGAAAGTACATAAAATCTCAGTCTTGAGCTAGCTTTCCACCAACATGGACATGCACTGATATAGCAGTCTCTCGCTCAGGGGCTGGGGTCTCTGGAACTGGTTTCAGGGGAGAAACAGGCTAAGGGGCCTCACTGTCCTCATATAGATCCTCCTCAGGGTCTGAACTAGTATACATGGGCTCCACTAATGGGGGTGGAATAGAGTCCATTGGGGAACTAGACAACAAACTATCCTCAGAATCATCATCACTACCACTACTAGGGTCCTGAGATGAAACATAAAACAACAGCCAAGAAAACAACATTAGGGTTAAGTAAAACCTCTAACTGACTCAATGCACTAACTCTATTTATCACATTAACCTATTTATTCCACTTAGACTATACCTAATAGTCTAACTCAACTCTATATCAGTCGACGCTCTCGCAATATAATTACCCAAATACCCTTTATCCTAACTTGTCTCATGGACTAGATCCTGTAGCTCTGATACCAACTTGCGACGCCCTCAATCTCGGGGTTAGGAAATGAGGACCCACACACCTATAAACTAATACCATAATAGCAAAAATATAATAAACCCCAATACTAACATGATCTAAACATGATAAACTATGAGACAAGATCACAACTACCAACCAGAATATAATTATTACAACCCAAAATATAAATAAATTCAATTTATTCGATTCCAATATGGAATCGACAAATAACCCAAAAGTATCTTATTCAACTATTACACTTCCCACCATCACTTGCTCACACAGAAACTACCTATCTGGCATCTGAAATCCCTCAACACGGTAGGGACCTTCAGGAACGCTCTTGCGAGGGGTGCTCCTAAGTCTGGCCATCTTCTCGCTTAACTTCCATGGTTAGATCAAAGCAAATAAATGAGCAAAGACACTCAACAAGTTACTATATAGCAGTTCTGAATATCAACATAATCGACATTAACCGAGGTATTCTATTTCTGAATAAAACTAAGCTATGTGGCAATATTCTTTTAATGGCGAATTAAAGGTGTTGAAAATGGTTCCGGGCTTTCAAGATTTAAAGTTTGGGAGAAAGTCGACATCCATCACAATTAATTATGGGGTTCACATAGAGTTTCTCATTTCAAAGGAAGCAATCATTCAAGCTTCGAGAATCAATAACATAGTAAAGTGACAAGGTTCTAGACCAAGTTTCATAACTTTAAAGAAGATACTACTCATTCTGTTTCATTTCATGTAAATTGAGCAAATTGCTTTATCATATATAAACTTCCTCTTTTATAAAAATATTAAAGAACCCTCTATTGGAATATCCATCTTTTAAATGTAATACGGGTGATCAGCCCGTACTGACCTCCATCCGGTCATTAAGGTACCTATGGCATTGTTTAAGCCTTATATTGAACTAGCCCCGCTAGCCTCTAATACGACTGGACTAGTCCCACTAACCACTTACGTCTCTATCCAATCTTCAAGAAATTCATTTGGAAAACCTTTGTGTTGGAATACAAGAAAGTTTATCTGAATTGAGTTTTAACATTACCGATAAGTAAAATCATTTGGACTCTTTCAAGTCGAAAGTCATTCTTAAGTCCAATTTAAGAATTCAAGGAAACTGAGCAAATTGAGAGTAAGCAGGGATCATAAGAAAATATATTGATTAGACGTTGAACAATTGTATAAGTTCGCAATAAGGATAGTTCCAAAGAACGATACATAACCAGGCATAAGGGATATCAGGGAACCTTGGTTAACAAGATATAACATGTGAAAAGTTCATAAGGCTCTCTTTAGGGTCAAAGGATCATAAGTTAACAAAGTATCGGGCTAGAGTAATATGTTCTAGAAACAAGGTTTTATTAATAAGGATCGTCACAAGGATTGATAACGGGCTTATTCCAGGGAACAATAATAGGGTTTCTGAAGAATCAATGACAAGTATAACAAAGAACTTTCATTCTATCGTGGCATCAACAATATCCTCTCTATAATAATTCATAATAGAAGGCAGGGTTACTTGCCTCAAATAGCTTTCCTTCTTTACGGTATACGAGCTACTGCCACATGAGATTTCCTTCCTTTTACTATCCTGAATGCCTCCGCTATCCAAATCGAGAGAGAGAGAGAGAGAAGAGCTCGAGAGTGAGAGAGGAAAAGGAAGAAGAGAGAGGCCGGGTGGATAAGAAAGAAAAAAAGAGGGGTGTGTATATATAGCCAAAATGGCAGGGGCATTTTCGTAAAATGTAATCAATTTCAGAATTTCTGTTTTCTATTTTCTTATTTAACACTAAAATCATTTTGTAAATATAAATCATCTTTATAAAATTAGAAAATATCACAAATTCTATTTTTAAAATAAAAGCGTGAAATTAGCTCTCCTCCCGGATTTTAAAATAAATTTTTGAGCGAATAGATTATTTATTATAGATTTTACAAATAAATCCTAAATAATGGAAATAAATTCCATAAAATCATTTTAAAATATCAGAACATCTAAATAAATCCAACTATCATTTTTAAAAAGCCCCTTGGACTATTTTAGAGATAATAAAACAAATCTCGCACCTTGATCACAATTCTATAATTTTATAAAAATATACGAGACTCAATAAAATCAATTAAATTCATTTAACATCCCACAATCACAGATTCGTACACATAACCGTCAAACAACATACAGTTACACAGGAACATCAAATATACTTCGCATTTTCACATAACACTAGACACCACAATTTGTTTCAATAAGCTTTAGCACATGATTCCCTTTTAATCCATCTTTGAATAACGGGTCCCGTTCTACCTGACGGCCCGACAATCACGGCTTAACCCTTAGCTGACTCATCAAACTGGAATGAGACTTTACCCATTCCTTATCACTATTTCACAAAAATTATAAATAAACCACAAAATCATTTATCCTTTTATTTTATTCACATAAATCCACATAACAGGACAAAACTATACTTTATTCATATAAATACATCATGAAAATCCCATCCGCTACAATGCCTTTTGATGTTGTATGCTTTTAGTCGCACTATCTATTGAGTGCTTATCTATCTAATTGTTGTTATAGTTAGATTTAGTTTCTTTGGTTGCAGTTGGTACTTTATAAATGGTTTTGAGTTGTATTATGTTAGGGCAAAAACACGCGCTAAAATTCACGCAAGTATACGCGCTCGCAAGTAGTATAAGATAAAGATCAGTTTCATTCCCACAGAGACTGGTTTAGGGTAAGTTCAATTTATGCACTTATGTAACAAGGGTATGGCTATCATTCAATGCTAAGACAAATAACAAGTTGAGATTGTTTATAACTAAGAATTAAACTAACAATTATAACTAAGAGAACAAGAATGGTTAAATTAATATATATGACTAACATGGGATCCTAACTTCATTAAATACTTCATTCAATAGCCTTTTTGTTCTAAATCTTAGCATGTAATGGTGATGACACTAATCAGATAACACAAAACTAGTAAACGCCAACTTTCATTATACGAATACCCTACTATCAAGCATTCATAAAAGAGATAGAAATTTAATAAACACCAATTATGCTTAGTCCTTATATGTCTATAAGAATTGAAAACATAACCGTTTAATGCGCAAGTTATCTATCATGATTACATAGGGCAAGTAAGATGGTTAAAATTACCTACGAATCATGCATAACAATTATACATGAGCCTATGCTAGCATGGCAAGTTCTAAATCTCTATATTCACTGTCGCTTCAATAGAGAATAACACACTAACTTATATATTAGCTACGCACATAAGACGAATAAGCACAACCAATACTAGGTTATCATACAATCACCACACACTAAGGTATCGAAATAATTTAACTAAAGAAATCCATAAATAAATCCACTAGAACCCCATGACAATGATTAGTTCATAATTGAACTCATCATCACCATGGGTTCCAATGAAAGCATGATAATAAACAATATAAGAGTACTAGGGTTCAAAGACAAATCGAAAACAAGCATCCACGTATCGCCTAAATCAAAGAAAGCAAAAGTCTTCTTCTCCGTAGCCGTCTAGTGCTCTTTAGGTCTTCTTACTGCTCTCTCAGGTCTCCTTGTTGTTAAAAACGTCTTTTTATTGGTATATATAGGCTCCAGGATGACTAGGACTCTCAAAAACTTCAATTTTGACTAAAATCAGGATTTTGGGGTAGAAACCGGACGCGGACGCGCTGCTACAAGGTGCGGCCGCGCTGGAATAGTGATTTCAGCGGCGCGGGCGCGCTGGTTCTGGCGCGGCCGTGCTGACATTCTTGAAAAATTCTGACAATTCTTCTTTTGGCCGTATCTTGAGTTCTACTCGTCAGAATTAGGCGATTCAACTGCCCACGCGAAGCTAACGAGATTCTCTACAACTTTAGAATGGCCTAGGCTTCCAATTCTGATCTTTTTGTGGCATATTTCTTTGAAAAGCTTCTTTCTTCATTTAACTGATGCCTGAAATGCACAAACACAAAAACACATCAAAAATACCAACAACTTGAGTCCAAAACACCAACTTAAGCCTGAAATGAAGTGTTCCAAGTAGATATAAAATCCACTTATCATATTATACTTAGCTTATGGATGGTTGGATGTAGTTCCTATTTGACTTAATGAATGAATGTAGCTTAGTACTAATTCATTATTTCATAAGTGAAGCATCTGTATTGTATACTTAGGATTAAAGCACACACAAGGTACTGAACCTATAGACTTTCTAGAGGATCAGTTGGCCAATCAACCTCGACACTAATGGCTCAGAAAACAGTACAGAGAGCGTGTATCAAATCTGCAGCAAAATGACGGTGAATGTTGTGCATGGCCTCCATACGCCTAGTCAATCGCCTGTACTGCTCATCCCCAACACCAGTCCCATTAACTGCCTGCTGCATATGAGAAGAACCGTCTATAGGTATGGGAGGATCCGTCCGACCACTCTCTCCATCATAAAAAATATGTCCTAACCCCTTATCATGGGGTGCACCTAAGAATGCATAACTCAAGTGATCTGATAGTGGGTTAAGCTCAAGTTTGGAATCATCTTCAATAGACGACTCAAGACGCTCCTGAGAAATTTTCAGCTTTGCTAACCCAAAAGAATCGAATGGCATATCCAATTTCCTCTTCCATGAAGGTGCATTCAAAACCTGCAATTGCTCTGCTCCTTCTTCATCTTCAATAACTGATTCCCCTATTAAGGATCTCTCTAATGTATCTGACTTTGGAAATTTCTCAAGTTCCGAATTCATTACAGAATCGACCATCTCTACTTTAAAGCATTCCTCTTTAGTTGTGGGTAACTTTATTGCCTTGAACACATTAAAAGTGATCTTCTGATCATGAACCTTCATCGTAAGCTCTCCTTTTTGCACATCGATCATAGTTCGGCCTGTAGCCAAGTATGGTCTTCCAAAGATGATGGGAATCTTCTTATCCTCCTCAAAGTCTAGAATGACAAAATCAGCAGGGAAGATGAGCTTATCCACCTTAACCAAGATATCGTCCACTATACCTCGTGGATAAGCGATGGAACGATCAACTAGTTGCAATGACATATATGTCGGTTTCAGATCAGGTAGACCAAGCTTCTTGAAGATAGACAAGGGCATCAGATTGATGCTAGCTCCCAAATCACACAAACACTTGTCGAACGACAAGAATCCGATGGTGCAAGGAATAGTGAAGCTTCCAGGATCTTTAAGCTTCAGAGACAACTTCTGTTGCAGCAAATCACTGCATTCCTTCGTAAGAGCAATGGTCTCTAAGTCATCGAGCTTCACTTTCCGAGAGAGAATACCTTTCATAAACCTCACATAGCTAGGCATCTGTTCAAGAGCTTCAGCGAAAGGTATGTTAAAATGAAGTTTCTTGAACACCTCCAGAAACTCGGTAAATTGCTTATCCAACTTCTGCTTCTGCAGCCTTTTAGGAAAAGGAGGTGGAGGATAGACCTGTTTCTCCCCTGTATTACCCTCGGGAGGAGTGTGTTTCATACATTTCTTCCTTGATTCCACTTCTGCTTCCTTCTGCACATCTTCTTCTACCAAAACTTCAGATTCTGAAACTTGAGATTTTTCAGACTCTTCGTCTTGCTGAATTTTGGGGCTTGCGACCTTTCCAGACCTCAAGGTGATGGTGTTCACCTGTTCTTCAACTTCCCCTTTTCCTATTCTGTATCACTAGGATGCATTCCTGGTGGTCGATTCAATAAGGCATTAGTAATTTTCCCTATCTGGTCCTCCAAAGTTCTGATAGAAACAGTCTGGCTTTGGCATATAAGAGCCTGGTTTTTGCACATAAGCCTCAACTCCTCCAATTCAGATTTTTCATTCTAATATTGACCTGCACCTTCATGAGTTTGTTGTTGAAGTTGGATTTGTTGTCTTGGTGCAAATTGTTGCTAAAAACCAGGAAGAATGAATTGCTCATTTCCAAACTGCTGGAACGGCTGTTGCATCATATTTTGATTATTGCTCCATCTGAAGTTAGGATGATTCCAGTTGTCAGGATGATAAGTGTCTGGAACTGGTTGCTGCGATCTCTGCAAGTTGCTCACAAACTAAGCTGATTCACTAGATATAGCGCATTGCTCTATCGCATGTGAACCTGCACATAGCTCACAAACACTGGTTATCTGATTAACACCATAGTTAGCCAGAGAACCGATCTTCATAGACAACTCCTTTAGTTGAGCAGTGATAGCCGTAGCTGTATCCACTTGAAGAATTCCTGCTACCTTGCTCTGTGGAAATCTCTGGGTTGGATACTAATATTCATTAGTAGCCATCAGTTCAATTAGATCATAAGCTTCATCGTAGCTCTTAGCCCATAAGGCTCCACCTGATGCTGCATCGAGCATGGGTCTGGACTGTGCTCCCAAACCATTATAAAACAATTGATGATCATCCAATCAGGCATTCCATGATGAAGACACTTCCTAAGCATCTCCTTATAGCGCTCCCAAGCTTCACATAGAGTTTCTTCCGATTGCTGCGCAAATTGAGTAAGAGCATTCCTAAGTGCAACTGTCTTCGCCATAGGGAAGAATTTAGTAAGAAACTTTTGAGCAAGATCCTCCCAAGTAGTAATCGAACCAGCTGATAGAGAGTGTAACCAGCTCTTAGCCTTGTTCCTCAGAGAGAATGGGAAAAGTCTCAGCTTCACAGCATCTTCAGAAAAACCGTTGAACTTGAAGGTGTCGCAGATCTCAATGAAATCCCTAATGTGCATATTAGGATCTTCCATTGGAGAACCCCCAAACTGGATTGAATTCTGCACCCATTGAATTATACCAGGCTTGATCTCAAAGGTATTAGCTGTGATAGCTGGCCTGATAATGCTAGATTGAATGTCATTGATCTTGGGTTGAGAAAAATCCATCAAGACTTTCGTTCGTGTTGTTGGATCTCCCATTGTAATTAGTACCTGAAACACAAACGAATAAACTGTGATAGTAAAAGAGTCCGAGTCAGTGAACTTTAACGACCACTGATGATAAGCACATAAACTAAAAATTAACACCGAGTCCCGGCAGTGGCGCCAAAAACTTATTAGGGCGAAAACATACGCTAAAATTCACATAAGTATACGTGTTCGCAATTAGTATAAGATATAGATCAAATTCATTCCCACAGAGACTGGTTTAGGTTAAGTTCAATATATGCACTTATGCAACAATGGTATGGCTATCATTCAATGCTAAGACAAATAACAAGTTGAGATTATTTATAACTAAAAATTAAACTAACAATTATAACTAAGAGAACAAGAATGGTCGAACTAATATATATGACAAACATGGGATCCTAACTTCATTAAATACTTCATTCAATAGCCTTTTTGTTCTTAACCTTAGCATGTAATGGTGATGACACTAATCAGATAACACGAAACTAGTAAATGCCAACTTTCGTTGTACGAATACCCTACTCCCAAGCATCAACGAAAGAGATAAAAGTTGAATAGACACCAATTATGCTTAGTCCTTATATGTCTATAAGAATCGAAAACATAACGGTTTAATGCGCAAGTAAGATGGTTAAAATTACATACGAATCATGCATAACAATTATACATGAACCTATGATAGTATGGCAAGTTCTAAATCTTTATATTCACTGTCGCTTCAATAGAGATTAACACACTATCTTATATGTTAGCTACGCACATAAGACGAATAAGCACAACCAATACTAGGTTATCATACAATCCTCACGCACTAAGGTATCGAAAAAATTTAACTAAAGAAATCCATAAATAAATCCGCTAGAACCCCATGATAATGATTAGTTCATAATTGAACTCATCATCACCATGGGTTCCAATGAAAGCATGATAATAAATAATATAAGAGTACTAGGGTTCAAAGACAAATCGAAAACAAGCATCAAAGTATCGCCTAAACCAAAGAAAATAAAAGTCTTCTTCTCCGTAGCCATTTCGTGCTCTCTAGGTCTTCTTATTGCTCTCTCAGGTCTCCTTGTTTTATAAAAGTCTTTTTATTGGTATATATTGGCTCCAGGATGACCAGGACTCTCAAAATCTTTAATTTTGACTAAAATTAGGATTTTGGGGCAGAAACCGGGCGCGGGCGCGCTGCTATAGGCCGCGACCGTGCTGGAATAGATGATATCGGGATAAAGGAATCTGCCATCGCTGCTATCTGAAAATCACGTTGCTAGATTAAAGTCTCGAATCTCATCATGAATCATACTAAAACCTACCATATAGTCACACTCAACCTCTCAATGTTCTATTTCTCTATTACTTAATCCTAAACTTAACCTTCTACCCATTCCCGAAAATCTAGGCTTGTGGCAGTGAAATTTAAACTGTAGCTCTGATACCAAACCTGTGGCGCCCTCCAAAACCGGGTCAGAAGTTTGGGGTCCACAACATACAAACCCATTATATATAAACCTGCTTATGAAAATAATATATATGCAATGACCCTACTTACCATAACCACGGATCACAACAGTTTAAACTGTGCCCACAATCCACAACCTTATTTATATTACAACGTACCAAATCTCAATTTATTTATCTTACAACTAAAGTAAAACTTTCTTAAAACCTTTCAACTTAAACTAAAATAAACATCTTCTTCTAGCTTATTCCATTTTAACCTGGAAACCGAGCTCGCACACTTTTCTGGTGATCGTCGCTATCACCAATTTCCTTTTTAACTGGAAAAGAACATAAACAGATTTACAAGAGTGAGCTAACTAGATCAACAAGTAATAATGACAACACCGAAATTAAACAATGATTAATTGAAATGATATAAGGAATCAAATTTCCTTATAAGCAATGATTAGAACTGGATATTCACTTTTATTTTAAAAACCAAGGTTATGTTGCTAATCAGTCACGCATTAACCCCGAGCAAGGCTCACAACTCTGCCCTATGTACTGGATCCAGGGCACACATTGGCTTATTATGACCACGAATCTGGTCCGACCACAATTCTGGTCCACATTTAAAATCAATCCAATTCTATAATATCAACATGATAAACAATATAAATCAATAAGCTGAATCATAAGCAACATTTATCTCGAAGCATATGGTGATTCTTAACACCATAAAAGTATAACAAGGTAAACATGAAGATTGGCTATCAGCCAAGGAAAGAATCAGAAAGTAAAAGACCAAAGGTTTAGTGGTTACAGGGATTGGTCTTCTGTTATACAAGTTATGAAGGTACGTATGTTAAGCAATTCCATATTAGGGATCTGTATGTGGTATATATGTGTTTGGAGTAGTATCATATATTTGTGATTCGTATCTGAGAATTCAACAACCAATGGTTTACAAAGAACAAGGCTTTCAGTTCAAGATCAATAACAAGAATCAGGGTTTAGGGTTAAGTACTTCAAAGTACTTGCAATATAAAGCATAAATATCTCAATATATACCAAGATGGTTCAAGAAAGAATTGCAGTATAACAAGAATAAATAGGAATACTTGCAATTATATTATGAGAAAGTTCAGGGATATTTGCCGTATAACAAGGAAGATTAGAAATACTTGCCTTATCTCAATCCTCTTTCACTTTACTTGTATTCGTCTACTGATTCTCACTCACTGACCACTTACTTTCCCTTTCGACATCTTGCTTCCTTTGTTAGAAATCACATGTATTTATCAATACTTATTATTATCTCGTTCTATTCGTTACAAACTTCTATCTACCCTTCGTTTCACCTAAGTTACGATAAAAACCGTTAAACAATGCACATAGAGGCATATTATACATCAATCTGATCATATATAGCACATAGTACGTAAGATATTTGATCAAAATAATTTTTTAAAGAAGATTCGGGGTTAAAATGATTTTTCAAGTATTTAACACGAATTTTTGAACATTGTTCGGAATTAAAACGGGTCAACAAATCTTTTTATAATTAAATAACAAAGTTTGAACACATGAATCTGACTTTAAAATCATTTAATAATAATTATCGAGCCTTGAAAATAATTTAAAATAATATTTTAAAACTTGAAACTATTTTTCAGAATTTTTAAATCAATAGAAATAATTAAATCTAATTAAATAATCAATTAAAATTAATTAATAACTAATTAAATCAATTAATCGATTAATATTTAAATTAATTGACTAATTAAATAATTAATTATTAACTAAAATTAAATAATTCAATAATTAAGATTTATTTTTGAATTAAAAATAATTTTTAGAATAATAAAAATTGATTTTTGGAATTTGAAAATGAATTTTAAGTAACTAAAGTAATTTTCTTAAAATAAATTAAATGAAAATACAATTTATGAAATTATTTAAATCAGAAATCCATTTTGGAGATTTTTAAAACTTAAATAAGATTTTTGAAGTTTTGGAAAACTTCAGGGAACCAAACTGTAGTTTGCCCCTGTAGTCTTCCCCGTTCATCAGCTTCGGTGCGACGGCCACCAAGCTTTCCGGTGATTGAAAACACGCCCAGATCTGCACCAAATTCACGGGGTTTATTCCCCTCGATCCCAGCAACACAATTGTACAAATATTTCGAGCAAACCATCGCTGAATCTCCCAGAATGTTAGGTCACACAATACTGTAGAATGGGGTTGAATACAATGTTACTATAATCAAATCGACTTTGAACATAAGTAACAGTAAACAAATATATTCAATATGATAAACTCTGTTACAATGGAACTGTTCTCTCTCAGTGATGAACAAATATCACTAAGAGCTGCTAGGTTACAATGTATAATTTTCTCGATAATGATAACACATATAGTGTAAACCAAAAGTCTGTGTTTATATAGTACACAGTTACAAGATAACTTCTAATTGATATGGAATATAATTTTGTCTCCTAAAATATATCAATCAGATATCTTCTACAAGTCTTCCAGTCTTCTAACTCTTTCCATGCTTATCTTCTTTTATTTAGTCTCGATCTTCTACTGTAAATCAGCTTCCTTCCTTAACTGTAAGTTCTCCCGCACTTAATAACTGATATGTCCTTAAGTTCTGATATTAAGTTCTGACTTCCAGTAAGTCCTGATTTGTCCCGTTGTTAAGTTCTGAAAATAAACACAAATCATATTAGACATGACATCTCAAATATATCTAACAATCTCCCCCAACTTGTAAATTATGCAAAATATACAAGTTAATAGATTTGATGATGTCAAAAACATTTAAGTATAAATGCAATAAGAGTTTAACTAAACTAACTACAACTTATAGTCCTTGTAGCTTTTACCAATCTCACTGAGTTAATCTGAATCCATGATGATTCTTGACAAAGCTTGATATCAGCTTTTCTTCTTTAATCCTCAGAACTTGAGAGAGTGTAGTCTTGACTTGCTTCATCTCTTCATTCTGACTTCCAATCTGATAGATTGCAGTCCTTAAAGCAGAGATATGGTTTATTTCTAAACCATCATTCAGTCTTATTACCCTAGGATGAGAAGAATCTTCATTGTAGCACAAACATTCCTCATTCAGTAATACTTCAAGCTTAGCAGAATTCTCTGTAACTCTTGAACCATAAAGTCTTACTTTATCTCTGATGGTCTTCAATATGAAGTTTGACCATCTCTTGGTAATATTAGACTTTACCTCTAAAAGGTAATGAAAGAATTGAAGTTCTTTCAGTGATTTGTTTAACATATCTGATTCTGACATTTGATATGTCCTTACATCTTCAAGAAATAGAATCAGATGTTCCTTAACATTGTGCTTGTCATGAGAATCCAGTACCACTGGAACAGAGATAACCTTATCAAGATGTTTCTGTGTAACATCTTCAATCGGTCTGTCAGTCAATAAAAATGGATCTCTAGTAGCAACTTGAACTCCTGTCTTAATCTTTGCTTCATCTGAACCTAGTCCAGCCCTGTCTCTTGGTTCCCTAGCATTTAACCCAATAGTCATGAAAGTAGACATCAATTGGCTTTTCTTTAGATCTGATGGTTTGACATTTTTCCACAGAAGTTTCTTTTTATCAGCTACTTCCATTTTGTCTAAATCAACTTGAGCACTGTTAGAGGTTGACTTGATAACTTTATCAGAACTTGCTGTTTCTATTATAAATTGTTGTTCTTAACTCTGAACAACTTGAGCCTTGTCAGAAGTTGTCTTTGATTTTTCAGAAATCTTCTTTGTTTTCTGAGTTTGAACATCTTCATCTTCAGCAAGTGTGTCATCAATAACTTGAACCATTTTGCACACAGGTTTTATCAGAATTTGAGGAATTTTCATCTCCTGTGGCTTGATTGGTTCATCAACTTTTCCTTTCCCTTTGTCTTTGGGATCAATCTCAATATGTGATCTAGTCTTGGCTTTAGATGCCTCAGTTTGTGACTTCTCCTTAATCACAATGCCTTTTACCTTAGGCCTTGGAGGTTTCTTTGCAACAGAAGCTTTTGGCTTTAGATTTTTCTTTTCAGCTTTTAATCTAGCTTCTTCCTCCTTGAGATTTTCCAAATCCATTCCTAGATTATGCTTCAGAAACAATCTTCTAGCAATTTCCTCATCAAGTGTCTGAATCTTGGGATCCTTGTAGTAGACTGTTGTCTGGTTTCCCTTGAGCTTCAGAGTTTGCATGAACTTTTGAGAATCTTGACTTCCACCTTGTATCAGAACATCAGGCTTTGTCATCAGATTTTGCTCATCAGAACTTGATATCAGATTTTGAGTTTCAGTACTTGCTATCAGATTTTGAGTTTGAGCAGCTTCAGAACTTGTCTTCTTTTGAGTAGAAGATTTGCTTGCATCATCAATTAGTTTCCCTGAAGAAACTTTGCTGCTCTGCTCGTTTCCCTAAACTTGACCTTTACCCTTGCTAGGGTTTCCCTGGTCATCAGCTTCATCATCTTTCTTCTTCAGAAATTGATCATTAGAGCATTTGGACTTAACTATCTTCTCCCCCTTCTTGGCATCATCTTATAGTAGGAGTGAGAGAAGAAGTTCTACTAAAGATTGAATATCATTCAATTGAGCTTGTTGAGAAGCTTGATTTGCCAGAACCTCAGAATTTTGGGCCTGTTGCTTCTCTTGAGTTTTCTCAATTGCTTCTACCTTTTCAGAAATAGGTCTGATAAACCTCTTTTTGTCAAGCTTGGTCTCCATATCTAGCTTTTCAGCCTTTTCTAGAAGTTTGTCAACCTTTTCTTGAGTAGCATTGTGTAGACCTTGAAGATTTTTGGTAGACGGAGCTGTGACTTTGAGTTTTGTCTTGAAATCAGCATTAGTGAGCAACTCTTGAGCTTTACCAATATGGTCTATCAATACTTTAGAGCTTGGAATGAAATCAGTTTCATTCCACTTCTTGGTCCACTCTACTCCTCTATGAGTTTCATCCCAAGGTACAGGAGCATCCTGTTCAACAAATTTCTTGACCAATGCTTCCTTTTCAAGTACAGGAGCTGGAGTATGTACTGAGACACTATCTCCAGAGCTTGATGAAGACTCATTATCCTCTGATAACATAATAGTGTTTGAGACTATAGGAGTTTCTGCTTTATCTTTATCTAAATTCTGATCTTCAGGTTCTTGATCCAGAATTGGCGTAGATGGTATCTCAGCATCAGCATTTAAAATTGGAGAATGAGTTGGATATGTCTGAGCTGCTGTTGGAGCTTCCAAATACAGAATAGTAGGAGTGTGCATCCTATTGATGTCAATTTCAGGACTTAAGCCTGAATCTTCAACTATAACATCTTCATGAAGAGGAGAGACTGGAGGTGTAATCACTGTATCGGGAACAGTGTCTTGGTCTTTAGCCGGAGGTGGTAGAGATTCAATGATAATTGGCTCTTTTGAGATAAGAGATTCCTGATCTCCTTCCTCAACTTCTTCAGTATCTTCTAGTGGAGGCTTAGCATTATACCTCTTTTCCCTCATTTTCTTTAATCTCCTTTCCAATGAAGGAGTTTCTGTAGCAGCATCAGAGTTTACAGTTCTCTTTCTTTTCAAGGAATCAGAATCTTGAGCTGCAGTTCCTTTTTGAGAAGTGACAACCTCAGCTTCAACTATCACAGGTTCTGATGCATGAACTTGTGCTTCCTCTTCACTATCAGATTCATCCCTGAGAATCATTTTCCTTCTCTTTTGTGAAGGCTGAGGGACAAACTTTGTCCTCTTTGACGTGGAAGGTGAAGGTCTGATAGTATGTGCTGATGATTGAGGTTGAGATGAATGTGTTGGTTTAAAATATGTCCTGATGGTAGGTTGTGGTTGTGGTTGGGAAGTGGTTGGTCGTGTTGTGATTGGAGGTTCTGATTGAGGTTGGGATGGTTGGACATCAGGATATAGAGAAGTGTAGGTGGCTGGAACAGAATTTACCAAAAACTGTTTGAATGATATGGGAATTTGGAGGGGTCTCAAAACAGTTTTTTTATTATCAGCAAATAATAATTCAGTAAAAGCTCTCTTAGCAAGCTTAAATAGTTCAATTAATTCACTTGTTAATTGGGGTGCATCAGGATAACAAGAACTATAAATAAGCTGACAGAATCTAGCAAAATATACAATGTTTCTATCTTTTGTCATCCTATCCCCAATAAAGCCTAAAATAACATTTGCATAATCAAAATAAGTTTGATTTATGAGAGCATACCCGATTTGTTGACTGAGAATTGGGATTGCATCAAAATTTGAACACTTATTTGCAAAAGTCCTGGTGATGCAGTCGAAGAAGAAACTCCATTCCCTCCTTATGTGGGGTCTCTTCAACTGTCCCAGCTTCGCCAGAGTTTTCTCATAGCCTAGATTGGCCATTAGCTGTTGAAGAACTGGCTCTTCAACTGTTGAATATGTGCAGTTTTCTGGCAGATGGAGTGCTTGTCGAACTGTGGCCAAAGTCACCACATGGGCATCCTCCCCTGTAGTAAAGAAAATACTTGGGGACCCATTGGCACCACCATCATCATACACGCCTGACCTCCAGAACTCCAGCACTTGAGTTCCTGAGAATGTGTCTGGTTGGGTCAGTGCATAACCTATCTCAGAGTTAGCAAGAAAGTCCTAAATAAAGTGAAGATCTGATGGGGCTTCACTCTTGCTAAGAATAGCCAAGTAATTGTTGGGCACAAACTTTGCTCCATTGAAAATAATATCTTTTGGTGCCATTTCTGTAAGAAATAAGCGAGAAAATATATTGTACACAAGGTTTTTAATAAAAGTCCTGTACGAAAAAGCTTAAGAGAATATTAGAGAGAGAAAGAATAAGAGAGATTAAGAATAGAAAAGTAGGTAAAAGATTAAAAAATCTTTTAACTCCCATATATATACTCTCTCCACTCAACAGTCCTTTTTAGAAGTAAAACAGACACTTGTACACCTGTCAGCCAGTAAATAGTTAAAGCAGAGTTAGTGGGCACGAGAAATAAGCAATAATTAACGTGCTCATGCAGTTTTTCAAGACAAACACATTTACCACTAACCCAAATGATTATGATTGTTTTTATCTTACCTAAATATATTCTGATTAAATATGACCGTTACAGTATTTACCGCAAATAAGTCAAGTAAAGAATAATGCCACGTTAACATCAAATTTTCCATCAGAATTTAATATCAGAACTTGACTATTATCAGATTTTAATAGTCATCAGAACATGGCTTCTGTACTCAAAAAGTGAATGTTTGTACCTGTGATTCTTCATACAAATACTGACTTGATTCTTCAGAGTTTAATCATCAAAACTTCCATCAGAACTTGTCCTCAGAATTCATGCAAATGACACTTAACTGTTTGTCAAAAACAACTTAATCACCACAGTAATTTTCATCATTCATATGGAGTGAGAGTGTGTGCATTAGCAAAATGTCAGATAAAGATTAAAGACTAATGAACTTCAGTACATCTTAGAAATAAGGCATAACTAAGAAAAGTGCTTAAAATTTGTCATTAATAATGAAGTCTAATATAGGATAAATTTGTGATTGAGTCCACCTCAACTGTTTGTGCTCATTTTATGCATCTTTTGAAATTCCTTTTTACAGTGGCTTCTCAGTGTAAGTGAGTCACAACTACTTATCAAAATTTATGCTATTATCAGAGTATTTCTCCAGTAATCAGAGAATCTGAAAAGTCACCAAGAAATCTTTATTTGCTTTTCTAGTGCATATTACTTAATACCAGCAATGCACTTGGGTCTTCCCTTCCACATATTTATTCTAGATCTCAAAGAAGTACCTGACTTTATTTTTCTTTTCTTTTCTTTTGATAAGTGAGGCTTATCAGCAATTAGTTCATCCTTAAGATTTGCTGACATCAGAATTTGACAGATAAGAAGTAAGGATCTAGTTTGTGACTTAGTAATAAGATACATAAAGTAAATTTGACTAAGCTCAAAATCATACTTTGCTTGTGTTAATGAATTTCCACATAAACAACTAATTCAAACATGGGATTTCTAGTATGTTAAAGTCTAGTAGGTCAGCATCTAGCACAGTAATCCTCATAGGATTGAATAGTCATAGAACATTCAAATCACTATCAGAGTATATAGATCCACATCATATAACAATCAACATTTAATGTATTTCAATTTAAGTACATATTACATGAAGATAAGACAATCTATAAACACTGATCATAAAGTTTGATGCATGAGAACAAAAAAAAAACTAAGCAGATTCAAAGAAAGAACCTGAAATCATTCCAAGTTTATTTACCAATCTTGTAAAAGTAGCTTCATATAGTGGTTTTGTGAAGATATCTACTAGTTGTTGATCTGTTGGAACAAAATGCAATTCCACTGTACCTTCCATCACATGTTCCATTATGAAATGGTACCTTATGCTGATGTGCTTTGTCATTGAGTGTTGAACTGGATTACCTGTCATAGTAATAGCACTTTGATTATCATAGTAAATAGGTATTTTAAAAAATTCTAACCCATAATCCAGTAAATGATTCTTCATCCAAAGAATCTGTGCACAACAGTTTCCTGCAGTAACATATTCTGCTTCTGCAGTTGATGTGGAAATTGATTTCTATTTTTTGCTAAACCAAGAAACTAACCTGCCTCCAAGAAATTGGCAGCTTCCACTTATGCTTTTCCTGTCTATTTTGCATCCTGCAAAATCTGCATCTGAGTAACCTATTAGCTTAAAATACGATTCTCTAGGATACCACAATCCTAGATCAGCTGTACCCTTGAGGTATTTAAAAATTCTTTTCACAACTATTAGATGAGGTTCTCTTGGATCAGCCTGAAATCTTGCACAAAGACAGGTAGTATACATGATATCAGGTCTACTTACAGTTAAATAGAGTAAACAACCAATCATACCTCTGTAGTTAGTAATATCTACTGATGAACCAGTATCTTTATCTAACTTGGTTGTTATGGCCATGGGAGTGGATGCAGTTGAACTGTCTTACATTCTAAATTTCTTCAGTAAATTTCTGGTGTACTTGGATTGACAGATAAAAGTACCTTCTTTATTTTGCTTGACTTGAAGTCCCAGAAAATAACTATGTTCTCCCATCATACTCATTTGATATCTTGACTGCATTAGCTTTGCAAATCTTTCATAGAGCTTAGCATTAGTAGATCCAAATATGATATTATCAACATATATATGTACCAAAAGTAAGCCCTTTCCATGGTTGAGGTAGAACATAGTTTTATCAATTGTGCCTCTGTGAAATCCAATTTCTAGAAGGAATTGAGCTAAAGTCTCATACCATGCTCTTGGAGGTTGCTTAAGGCCATAAAGTGCTTTGTCAAGCCTGTAGACATGATTTGAAAATTTTGAATCTACAAAACCTGGAGGTTGTTCAACACATACCTTTTCTTTCAATTCTCCATTGAGAAAAGCACTTTTCACATCCATTTGAAAGATTTTAAATTTTTTGTGAGCAACATAAGCCAAAAAGATTCTTATGGATTCCAATATAGCAACTGGTGCAAATGTTTCATCATAATCAATATCGTCCTGTTGAGAGTAGCCTTTAGCAACCAGCCTTGCTTTGTTCCTTGTAATTATGCCATCACTGTCAGTTTTGTTTCTGAACACCCATTTTGTGCCAACAACTGATCTGTTCTTTGGTCTTGGCACTAGGATCCAGACTTTATTTCTTTCAAATTCATTTAACTCTTCCTGCATTTCTTGCACCCAATCAATATCTTGAAGAGCTTCTTCCACTTTCTTTGGTTCAGTCTGAGATAGAAAAGAGTGATAGAGACATTCATTTGATGTTGCAGTTCTAGTTATGACACCTTGTTAGTCCCTTAACAATATAACAAGAATTACAGAAGGGGGGTTGAATGGAATTCTTGAACCTTTTTCTTGAATAAAAATTATTCTAACTCAATTATATATATATATATATATGAATTGATTAGCATAATGCGGAATAGTTACTTGAAATGAATTAAAACACAAGTAATTAAAAACAAGAGTCTTTAAAAACTTTCTAGTGGATTTGAATGATTCCACCAGAGATATATAATATATCGAGAGAACTCTGTGTGCAAAAAGCTCACAGCTGCTTACAAAATGATAACAACTAAGAACGAGAGAAATGCTGAGAATACTGCTTACAATGTTTCTCTTTTTTTTGCTTGGTCTCTTAGTTACTATTCTATTTGCTGCTTCTTGATTTATATATCACCAAGATTACAAAGTAATAAGACAGGATAATAAAACAAAAACTATCAAGTCTAATACAATGCTGTTTCATTACTCTATTCCAGCATCTTTGAATATCTTCATAATAGCATGCAAATTGCAAAGCTTCTTTGTTATCGAAAACCCAGTTGAATAGGATACCACATTCTATTTGCATACACTCAACGCATGTGACTGTGTTGTCACCATCAACAGATATTTGAATTCTTTATCCGTTGGGTTTATGATCATTCATCGAGTTAATGATCATCCGTCGGATTGTTGATCATCCGTCGAATCCATTGTTGTTCATACGTCGGATAGCAATCAGGCACTTGACTCCATTTCATTTATGCAGAATTACAAGACATCATCTATGTACAATTAATCAACCTATTCTGCATATCTAGTTACAGTCAACATGACTTAATTACTACTAGAGATTCTAAACACCGTGTATACAGAAATGTGCTAAAGACTTATTGTTACATAAGCTACTCACTCGATGGATAATAAGTCATCATCTTTATCCGTCGACTGCTACAAAATTCACAAAGTAAAATCTACCAAGGTGTTTTGTTAATGAAATCATCAAGTTGACTACATATACACAACAGTCTCCCCCAATTTATGTCTACTGGAATTGTAGCCATAAATTAAGAGAAACTTGAGGATAACAAAACACCCTAAAAGTACAACTTTAAAAGAAAGTAGATAATCCTGAAAAGTGCTTCAAAAAACAAAATGTACAAAGTTTAGCTCACAGTCATTTTCAAGGTGCTCCTCTAGCCTGAGCAGATTTATCTAGTTTCTTGAAGGTCTAGATCTCTTTCCAAGCTTTATGTTGTTTTCTTCAATTTGATTTTGGAGTTGCCTGTGGAATTCCAGTTCATCAGATTCTGAGAGATCTAGCTTTTCTTGCATTTCTAAGAGAGTTTCATTGCTAGAGATGCTCAATTGGTCTTCTAATCTGAAAAATCTTCTCACTCCTTTGTCGTCCATAAACTCCATCAGCCAGTAGGGCCTTAGATGAACTCTTCTCCCTGTGTAGGGGATAATTAGAGTTTTTGGGAGTGCATCTTTAGCTCTAACACTCCTTAGTTCTTCAATCTTCTTTAGAACCAATCTTCTTGCAGTAACATTGAACCCAAAGTTCTTCTTGAAAGACAAATAAACCTTAATCAGTACAGCTTGGCTTTCTTGAAGGATCCTGTGAAGTGGCCACTGAATCTCCTTTCCTCCCTTGTACTTGAAAACTAACCTTTCAGGTAGGTTTCTGTATGCATCAATTCTCACTTCATCTAGTTCATCCAGATAGAGGTTTAAATCAGAAAACTCCTTGAGGTCACATAAGTACAAGTAATCTCCCTTATTGGCTTTAGATTGAGCTTTGACTAGAGATTTGGATTTGAGAGGTGACAGCTTCACTTACTTGACTGCTCTTGACTTTGTTCTTTTTGGCTTGCTAAGAATTGGCAAATTGAAGTCAGGAATTGGTAAATTCTCCCATTCTATTGGCTCATCCTTAGGCACAATAGGTTCACCATGAATGTTCCTGTAGGGATCCAACACCTTGATATCTTCAAATACCACAGAGGGCTTTGATGCTTGAGTTGTAGTTAGAGTGGATTTCTTGGGAAACTGATTCTCCAATTCCTTATCAACAGTGTCCAGTTTCCTTTTGGTTCTTTTAGCCAATTCCTTGATTCTAGGAGCTTTCTTCTGTTGTTCAACTTGCTTCTTTGGATCTTGAGATTCAATGATTTCAGATGGCTGAGCAGAAATTTGTTGTGATGAATTTACAGCATGGAGCTTGGCCAAGATAGTAATCTGCTCTTTCTTTTATTTAGCCTTTTTGGCATCTAGATCAGCTTGCTTCTTTTACTATTTCAATCTAGCCTTTTTTTCTCTCTTTGCTTGAGCAAATTGAGGATGTCCAGCCACCACACAAATTTCTTTCCCATTCTTGAAAACTTTAGCAATTCTCTTTTTCAAAGCTGAATCAGCTAGATCTTTGTAGAAAGCAATTGACCTTGATAGAAGCTTCTTTTCATCAGGCTTAGGTGTCTCATACACAGTATCCAAAGGGTTCTTCAATGATGATTTTGGATAATTCACCCTTGGTTTCAAAATTATCTTAGCCTTTGGAGATTTAATGCAGGATGACTGTCCCTTTTCCAGATAGTTCATGCTCATCTCATTCACAGAAATTTGCTTGACTTGAGAATGATGGATGGCTGACTTTACTGGCTCCTTGACTAGTTCAAACTTCTTTTGTATATCCTCATCAATCTTCTCCCAGTTGAGTGGACTCAACTTCTTCTTTTCAGCTGCTCTAAAGTTGGTTGCTGCTGCATTTATCAGATCTATACTGTTTGTAACTGGTGGCTTTGAGATAGTAATTAAAGGCACAATTATTGTACTGATTTGGATTTGAAGCCTCTCCCTCTCACTTGGTCCTTTCTCCTCGTTTTTGTTATCATCAAGTTGAGTAGAGGAGGAGGTTTGAGCAGCCACCAGTTTTTGAAGTAAATCTGTTTATTGGGCTTGATGAAGATGAATGGATGTTAAAGATGCTTCCATGGCTAACATTCTTGTATCTAAGGCATCTATCTTAGTTGCAAGATCAAAATTTTTCCTTAATTGCCTTTTGATGTCAAGCATGGTGGCTTCTGGAAGCTTAGAATCCATCTTGTCTGAAATGGCCTTCTTCATCTCATCAATATCACCCTTGATGGTGTTTACATCCCTAACATGTTGGAAGCCTTGAATTTGTTGAAGTTGCAGTGAGGCTAGATGTGCCTGAAGGAGCTTCTTGGTGCTGGAATTGGTAGTGGTTTGAAGAGCAGTATTTGTCTGATTGATTAGTTGGATCAGGGTTATCTTGAAGTAGTGCTCATCACAGTGCTTTGAAAATGCCCATGATGGCATACCAGATCTTGAACTGGAACCTACTTCTCCCCCTATGTCCATTGCTTCATCTTCACTATCCCCACTTCCATTACCAAAGAAATTAGCTGGACCACCAGTCTCATAATCCACATCACCAGCTGTAGAGGGCAAAGCTGTGATGGCATCCTTAGCTCCTAGCATAGACTGTGTGGTATGCACCAGATTGAGCATCCTTTATGCATTGTCATTGCCTTGTTCAACTAGAAGTTGATAAGCTGGAACAGGGTGAGTAAATGCCTCAGCATCAAGGGAGATGGAATCTATAACAGCTTGAGGTTGCTGAGATAGTCCCTCCCTGTCTGCATCCTGGACATTTATTGACTCACTAACAATGACATCCATCCTTATAGCTCCATTACCTGCATTTTTCTTGTTTTCTCTCTTTTGTTGCATCAGGGTCTCACCCTGGCTCCCCACCCTCACGCCCTCACCTTCACCATCTAAGGTGGGACTCCTCTCACTTTCTTTTGCCAATCCTGAAGAAGTGGATTGCATAATTTCGCTCATTTCCTCTCCTTTTTCCTGGGAGCAACCCAGACTCTCACTCAAAGCACTTTTCTCTCTCAATCCTAATAGTGACTGTACAACCACTAATTCTTCAACACTTGAAATAAATGAAGTTTGAAGCTGTGCAGAGATACTCGACGGTTGAGTGATATCCATTGAGTGAGTGGTTTTTCTATTCGACGGATAACTGCTGTTAAGCTTATCCGTCGGGATAAATCACTACTCGACGGATGAAAAATATCCGTCGAGAGAGTAGAAATGAATGAACTAGAAATGGAAACTATTGTGGACTCTATGCTGATTAAAGATATTTTGGGCACATATGATTCAACAGTTCCTGAAAGAATTGGCAAGTGAGCCAACAAATCATCTAAAAGATGATGCTCACTTGCACTAGATTTTGGCTTCCCCAACAAAGTTAAGGAAGGGGAATCATGACTTGATGTGTTTATCATATCCACATCCAGTGAGTTTATTAGTGAGTTTGGTGTTTGAGGTGCTTCTATTTCTAGAGATTTTAGTTGTGACTCCATATTTATTGGAGTCACATCAAGCTGAATTTGTGAAGGTGCAGTGACTGCGTCTTTAGCACCAATTTGCACAGTGTGTGTACCCTCTGTATCCCCAAAGGTTTTAGATTTCTTCTTTCTGGCATAAGTTTGGGGTGAGCTTGTGTTCCTAACCCTCTTGGCCTGTGCCCTTGGTTGAGAGCTTTGTTCAATAACTATATCCTTTTGGGAGGATGCAGCTAGAAATGAGCTTTTACCCTTTTTAAGCACAACAGTTTGTTGGGAAACTGCAGTGTGGCTAGGTTGGGAACCACTAAACTTTCCATCCTTATCCTTAGGATTTCTTTTATGTTCACCCCTTCCCTCACCTGTGTTACCCACCTGCACACTCCCCTCTTTGGTTTTGCTGGATTTTGCAACTGGCATCTTTTGAGAGATACCAGAGGGGGCTTTCTTTGATTTGGATTTTGAAATATTTGCAGGTTTGGTAGCTTGGGTAGACAACTGTTGGGTCATTGACACAGTTGCCAAAGCCACACTAGAACTCAAAGAAATTAGTGAGGTTGGAATAGTGGTAGGGATTGATGAACTTACCTCACTTACCTGAGGTGCTTCCATTACAGGGAAATAGAATAGTGGCACCTCCTTGTGATGATTGGCCCTGTTCAAATCTGCAATGAGCCTTCTCTCTTGAACCCAATAATCTAATTTGTTGTTAGGGTTCTCAAGCACAATATTCTCAGAGAGATGGTTAGCTAACATCATAAAGAATCTAGCATAATACACATTTTTACCTCTCTTATTTAACTCTCCTAGTTTAAAACCCAACTCAAACAGAACAAGGTCACTGAAATTATAGAATTTATCTGTAACTAGCATGTAGAGCATGTTAAGCATGGAGATATTGACTGAATCAAAATTACTGACTTTACCTGAAAATACCTTAGTCACTACATCACACATAAAACTCCATTCCTTCCTAAGACCCAATCTCCTAATGTTACTTAACTTAGAAGTAGAAAGAGCATAGTTCATGGAATTAAGCATATTGATTATATCAGTGTCAGTGTGTGGTGAGGTCACAGTGTTGTCAGGAATCTTGAAACATGCTTTTATAACATCACTATTGATACAGAATTCTTTACCTATAATGGTTAGAGTGATGGTCTTATCTGTTGAGTTGTATGTAGCAGAGGTCCACATCTCTTCAACAACTTCACAAAAGATTTTGGGAGATTCCAGCATGGCATAGCTAAGCTTGCAATTCTTCACAAAGTCCATCATCTTGTGATAGTCACCCGATTGCTGAATACCCTTAT
Source organism: Apium graveolens (assembly GCF_009905375.1). NCBI lineage: Eukaryota > Viridiplantae > Streptophyta > Magnoliopsida > Apiales > Apiaceae > Apium > Apium graveolens. The sequence continues at coordinate 739,534 of NC_133656.1, read as the reverse complement.
TTACTAATGCAGTGAAATTGTTCTTCTCATAAATAAACCCAGTTTGAGACATAATCTTGACAACGGGCGTCATTATTAGAGAATAAGAACTTAAAGAGAGAGGGTAAGTGCTTTGAAAGAGAAAAAAATTGGAGCAGTTGATTTGAGAATGATAAAAGAAAAGCAATTGAAATGAAATAAGCTTTTATACTATCTCAAAAATAACTGCTAAACATAATAAAGTAAAATAAAGTAACCAATGAAAATTGCCTAAAATAGCCGTTTAAAAATAAACAGTAAAAATTCCACCCATTATCCGTCGTGTTTTGCTTACAAACTGTAAGTATACTCGATGGATAATGTTCAGGGAATTAACGGCTGAGATTAAGACTATTCGACGGATGAGGATAAACTGTTATCCGTCGAGTCATAAAATATTCCAGAATAATAATTGATTTTTATTAGCAAATAGTATACCGGCGGATGATCAAACTCGATGGATAAGGATCATCTGTCGAGATGCAAATTTTGACTTAGCCAAAATTTCATCCAAGACTGAAAAGTCAATTAAATTTCTGGCTGCATTTCAACTAGCAAATTATCTCATATAGATTTAAGAATAATTAAGCATACCTAACTCACTTACCAACCTTGAAAAGGTGGATTCATCCAGTGGCTTGGTAAAGATATCTGCAAGCTGCTTCTCACTTGAAACAAAATATAATTCTACAGTACCATTCATTAGATGTTCCCTTATGAAGTGGTACTTGAGATCTATGTGCTTTGTCCTTGAATGTTGTACCGGATTTTCAGTGATGGCAATTGCACTTGTGTTATCACAGAAAATAGGAATCCTCTCAACTTGCAAACCATAGTCTAGCAATTGATTTTTCATCCATAAAATCTGTGCACAGCAACTTCCAGCAGCAATATATTCAGCTTCAGCTGTAGAAGTAGAAACTGAAATTTTCTTTTTACTGAACCAGGACACAAGCTTGTTTCCTAGAAATTGACAAGTTCCTGTTGTACTTTTTCAATCAATTCTAGAACCTGCATAATCTGCATCCGAATAACCAGTTAGATTAAAACCAGAATCTCTAGGGTACCAAATGCCAAGTTTTGGTGTTCCCTTGAGATAACTGAAAATTCTCTTAATAGCTATTAGGTGAGATTCTCTAGGATCAGCCTGAAATCTAGCACATAAACATGTAGCAAACATTATATCTGGCCTACTAGTTATTAAGTACAAAAGTGAGCCAACCATGCCCCTGTAACTTGAAATATCCACAGACTTTTCAGTAGTGTTTAATTCAAGCTTAGTTACAGTAGTCATGGGAGGTTTTGCAGATGTGCAATCCATTAGATCAAACTTCTTTAAAAGAACAAAAATATATTTGGTTTGACTAATGAATATTCCATCACTAACTTGCTTAACTTGCAAACTAAGAAATTAAGTTAGTTCTCCCATCATACTCATTTCATACTTACTTTGCATCATTTCGCAAACTTTTTGCAAAGTTTCTCATCTGTAGAGCCAAAAATAATGTCATCTACATAAATTTGAACAAGTATACTAGAGCCATTTACATATCTAAAGAATAAAGTTTTATCTATAGTACCTCTTCTGAAGTGATTTTCCAAAAGAAACTTTGATACAGTGTCATACCAGGCTCTAGGTGTTTGCTTCAATCCATAAAGTGCTTTCAAAAGATAATAGGCATGTTCTGGAAAATTTGGATCTTCAAAACCAGGAGGTTGACTGACATAGACTTCCTCCTCCAAATCTCCATTCAGAAAGGCACTTTTGACATCCATTTGATAGACCTTGATATTGGCATGGGCTGCATAGGCTAAGAAAATTCTGATGGCTTCAAGTCTTGCAACAGGAGCAAATATTTCATCAAAATCTATTCCTTCTTGTTGACAATAGCCCTTTGCAACCAATCTAGATTTGTTCCTGACTACTATGCCATTTTCATCCATCTTGTTTCTGAATACCCATTTGGTGTCTATTGGATTCTTTCCTTTAGGCTTGGGCACCAGCTTCCATACATTATTCCTTTCGAATTGGTTTAGCTCCTCCTGCATAGCTAAAATCCAATCAGGATCCAACAAAGCTTCTTCTACCTTCTTTGGTTCTTCTTTGGAAAGAAAGCTGCTATATAGACATTCTTCTTGAGTTGCTCTTCTGGTTTGAACTCTAGAAGAAACATCACCAATTATGAGCTCAAATGGGTGATCTTTTGTCCATTTCCTTTGTTGAGGTAGATTGGATCTAGATGAAGAGGCCTCATCGATTTCTTGATGTGTGATTGAGTTTTGATTGTTAGAAACTCCCCCTGAGTTTGTGGATCTTTGATTTGAGATAGGGGAACTTTCTATAGGTGATCTATCTTGACTTCCTGCTCCTCTTCATAACCCGACGGATGGTGAATTTTGAGTATCGACGGATGAAGCAGGTTGCCTTCCGATGGATAAGGCAGGTTGTCTCCCGACGGATGAAGCATTTTGCAATTCGATAGATGTTGAATTTTGTGCTTCATTGGTAGTAGATTTTTCTTTATTATCCTTTGATATTGTTTCTTGATCACTTTCATCATCACTGTCATCACTAACCAACTCCACATTGTCGAATTTGAGGCTCTCAAGATAATCTCCATCTTGAAGTCCTACAATCTTTTTATCATCAAACACAATATGTATTGATTCCACAACAATGTTGGTTCTTAGATTGTAGACTCTATATGCTTTACCAACAGCATATCCAACAAAAATTCCTTCATCTGCTTTAATATCAAACTTTGTGGAGTTCTTGCTGCTGAAAACTCATACAGGATCCCATTTTCCTCACAAAATGCTCTCATGACAGAATTCTTGAACTCATTTCCATTGTAACTCCTGATTCTTCTAACCTTGAAATCAAGATGATTATTGACTTGCCTTATGTGATTGATGATGATTTCACTAGCCTCATCTTTAGACTTTAGGAAATATGTCCAAGAGAACTTTGAGAAATCATCTACAATTACTAGGCAAAATGTTTTCCTTGAGATGGACAACACATTGACTGGTCCAAACAAATCCATGTGTAGCACTTGCAAAGGTTCTTCAATTGTTGAATCAAGTTTCTTCCTGAATGATGCTTTAATCTGCTTCCCTTTTTGGCAGGCATCACACCGTCCATCCTTAGAAAAATCCACTAGAGGAATGCCTCTAACCAGTTCTTTCTTTGCTAGCTCATTCATGGTCTTGAATTTTAAATGGGATAGCTTCTTGTGCCATATAGCCAACTTTCATCCTGACTTGCTTTACTGAGAAGACAAGTAACAGATTCTGTATTAGATGAGTTGAAATTAGCTAGGTACACATTTCCTTTTCTCACACCAGTGAGAACCACTTTGTTGCTTCTTTTGTTAGTCACAACACAGGCTTCTGAGTTGAAAGTTACTGAGTTGCCTTTATCACGAAGCTGGTTGATACTCAACAAATTGTGTTTGAGACCATCCACTAAGGCAACCTCCTCAATGATGACATTGTCCTTTGAAATCAAGCCATATCCCACAGTATAACCCTTGCTGTCATCTCCAAAAGTAATACATGGGCAAACTCTCTCCTTGAACTCTGTGAGTAGGGTAGAATCACCAGTCATGTGTCTTGAACAACCACTATCCAAGTACCAAAGATTCTTTCTGTTTCCCTGCACATATCAAAATCAAATCAAGTTGATTTTGGTACCCAAGTTTCCTTGGGGCCTGCCTTGTTAGCTTTCTTTTTCTGTTTCTTAGGCTTTATCTCATTTGACTTGGGGATATCAGATTCATCCTTAGTCATTTGAGTTGGGCCTTTGAAACCATTCATTGTAACATAATTATCATGCATATTATAATCAACAGGGAATATCATGTTATTAGTGAACATATTATTCCAGTAAGGCATGTTAAATGGCATTTGTGGCATACTAAATGCAGTATAATAAGGATTAGGTGCAAATGGCATATTAGGAAACTGTGCATTCATATTCTGTGTAGACATAGCATTCATAGGCATGGGAAGCATGACATTCATGTTGGGAAAGTGAGGTGGCACAGACATGAAAATAGACATGGCAGATTTGCAATTAACAGACAAATGATTTACACTACCACACTTGACACAGATTTTTCTAGGAGCATATTTATCAGGTGTGTAGTTATTGTGTTTGTTAATCCCTACTTTACCATTTCTATTATTTTTCTTTTTAGCCTCTGTTTTTACCTCAATCTTTTCAAGTCTGTCACTTAACTGTTTGACAGTCATGTGACCAACATTAGCCTTTTTCCCTTTCTTAAATTGACTCGATTCTCCTGGAACAAAGTTTTTGGAAACAGATCCATACTTTTCATTCAGCTTAACAAGTTTGGCTTTACTGATAGGCTTGCTTACAGTCGACGGATGAGGATTTGCATCAGTCGAAAGATAACCCTTTTTGTTATCCGACGGATGACCCTCATCATCCGTCGAGTCTACATCTGTTAGCAGTCCATCCACCAAATTTGGTTCTAGTTTCTCCTTGTTCCTTTTCCAGGCTTCATCATAGAAGGACTTGATTCCTTGAAATTTGGTGATTTGAGCATGGACATCTCTAGATGTTTTCCATGCCTTAATCACCTCCTGTTCACACTCGAGCTGCTTCTTCAAAATTTCTTCTTTCTTCAAGGACTCAGTTAATTCTTCCTTGGCAATCTTACACTCAATTCTTAATTTTTCAAAATTAATGAACTGAGACTCTAGCACATTATTTCTCTCACTCAAAAATAAATTGTTTTATTTGATTTTAGCATTTTCTTTAGTAAGAGAATTAAGTATAACACGCAAATGATATAACTTTATAGACATGTCATTTATAGCATCATTACACTCAGCCTTAGATAAATGTGCAAGGTTTGTAGTAATTACCTGATTACTTGAAGAACTTGTTTCTGTTTCATCAGACTTGGCCATTAGGGCTAGATTGACAAAGCTGACATCTTCATCTTCATCCAGACCATCTGCTGCTCAGTAATTTTATTGTGTAATAAAATCCCTTTCCTTTTGTTTGAGCAGCTCAAAGTATTTTTGCTTATAATCCACATGCTCAAACTTTTTCTTACTGGAATCTGACTTCCTACACCCACTGGCAAAGTGTCCTGCCAAGCCACATTTGAAACATTTGAATTTTGATTTATCCACCATGTTTCTATTTGGCTTGGCTGCTCCAAAGTTCTTTTTGAACTTGAGCTTGGCAAATCTTCTGGAAAGAAATGCTAAATGCTCATCAATATCTTCCATGTCATCTTGGCTTAAAGAATCTTCACTTTCTACTGCAAGACCCTTTCCCTTGCTTTCACATACTCTTGAAGTTGACTCAACAACTTCCATCTTCATCTCCTTCTCCTTCTCTAACTCAGCAACTAGTACAATGGACCCTCCTTTCTTCTTTCCTCTCTCAATCCTCTCATCTTGCTCTATTTCAAGCTCTTTTGTTTTCAGGATGCCATACAGTCTTTCCAAAGTAAACTCCTTATAATCTTGTGAGTTTCTCAATGAGACTGTCAATGGTTTCCATTCCTTTAAAAGAGATCTAAGGAATTTCAGATTGGAGTCTTTTGTCTGATAGACCCTTCCATGCAACTTTAGAGCATTTAGCAGTTTTTGAAACCTACTAAAAATGTCAGTGAGTGACTCACTTTCTTCATTATGAAAATGCTCATATTGCTGAATTAGTAGCTGTATCTTGTTTTCTCTAAATTTCTCAGTGCCATCACAGATGATCTGTATTGTATCCCAAACATCCTTGGCAGTTTTGCAGTTGATAATGTTGTCAAACATATCACCATCAACTCCATTAAACAGGATATTCATGGCCTTTTTATCCTTCCTGACTTGTTCAATGTTAGGATTAGGCCATTCATGCCTTGGCTTGGGGATAGATGGCTCATTACCAGTTGCAGCTATCATTGGTACATAAGGGCCTTTCTATGCAGTCCACATAGGCCTCATCTTGAGAAAGCAAATGAAGATGCATCTTTACCTTCCAATGATGGTAATTATCTTTATCCAGAAAAGAAATCTTGAATCCAACATCCTTCTTGTTCATCTTGTTGTGTTGTTTTGGTCTTTAAACTCTTTGTTCTTCAAGAGCTTGCTCTGATACCAATTGTTAGTCCCTTAACAATATAACAAGAATTAAAGAAGGGGGGTTGAATGGAATTCTTGAACCTTTTTCTTGAATAAATATTGTTCTAACTTAATTATATATATATATATATGTGTGTGTGGATTGATTAGCAGAATGCGGAATGGTTACTTGAAATGAATCAGAACATAAGTAATTAAAAACAAGAGTCTTTAAAAACTTTCTGGTGGATTTGAATGATTCCACCAGAGATATATAATATATATCGAGAGAACTCTGTGTGTAAAAAGCTCACAGCTGCTTACAAAATGATAACAACTAAGAACGAGAGAAATGTTGAGAATACTGCTTACAAATATTTCTCTTTTTTTTGCTTGGTCTCTTAGTTACTATTCTATTTGCTGCATCTTGGTTTATATATCGCCAAGATTACAAAGTAATAAGACAGGATAATAAAACAAAAACTATCAAGTCTAACACAATGCTGCTTCATTACTCTATTCCAGCATCTTTGAATATCTTCATAATAGCATGGAAATGGCAATGCTTCTTTGTTCTTGAAAACCCAGTTGAATAGGCTACCACATTCCATTTGCATACACTCAACGCATGTGACTGTGTTGTCTCTGTCAACAGATATTTAAATTCTTTATCCGTTGGGTTTATGATCATCCGTCGAGTTAATGATCATCCGTCGGATTGTTGATCATCCGTCGAATCCAATGTTGTTCATCCGTCGCGTAGCAATCAGGCACTTGACTCCATTTCATTTATGCAGAATTACAAGACATCATGTATGTACAATTAATCAACCTATTCTGCATATCTAATTACAGTCAACATGACTTAATTACTACTACATATTCTAAACACTGTGTATCCAGAAATGTGCTACAGACTTATTATTACATAAGCTACTCACTCGATGGATAATAAGTCATCATCCGTCGGGACTATATTGAGTCATCTGTCGGGACTATAATCCTTATCCATCGAGTGCTACAAAATTCACAAAGTAAAATTTACCAAGGTGTTTTGTTAATGAAATCATCAAGTTCACAACATATACACAACACACCTGCTTCAGGATCTCCAATTATCAAGTCAGGTGTATGTGATTTGGACCACTTCCTTGCAGATAGAAGTTGATTTCTAGAACTGGATCCTCCCCATGATCCATGCTATCTCCATCAACATTTTCTGATGCTCCCCCTATAGTTATGCTCTCTGAGACTTTATAAATTGAGTTAGATCCTTCAGGATTTGAAGTATCAGAGTTTCCAGAATTATCAGAATTTGGCTCATTAGAACTTAATGAATCAGAACTTGAAGAGCCAGTGACAGGTTCTGATGCTTCTTGAAAGTCTTGAGTTGTGGTAGGATCTTCAGCTTGCTCCCCCTAGACAGGTGCATTTTCATTTGGAGTTGTTACCACGGTTTCAATGACATCAGAATTTAACCTGTCAGAACTTACAGAATCAGGATTTAAGTCATCAGAATTTAAATCTTCATTTTCAAATCTCAGCTGATCATGATCATTGAAATCTTCAAGTCCAGTAATCTTCTTATCATCAAAAGATACATTAATAGATTCCATGACAACACTTGTTCTTAGATTGTAGACTCTGAAGGCTTTTATGGAAAGTGGATATCCAACAAAAATTCCTTCATCAGCTTTTAGATCAAATTTTGACAGCTGTTCAGGATGAGTCTTAAGAACAAAACACTTACATCCAAATACATGAAAGTATTTCAGATTTGGCTTCTTTTTCTTCACCATCTCATATGGTGTTTTTCCATGCTTGTTTATGAGTGTAGCATTCTGTGTAAAACAAGCAGTCTGCAGAGCTTCAACCCAAAAGTAGGTTGGTAGCTTTGCTTCATCAAGCATAGTTCGTGCAACTTCAATAAGAGTCCTGTTCTTTCTTTCTACAACTCCATTATGCTGTGGAGTTCCAGGTACAGAAAATTCCTGCTTTATTCCTTGCTCTTTGCAGAACTCTTCCATAATTGAATTCTTAAACTCAGTGCCATTATCACTTCTTATTATTTTAAAAGAATCTTTGACTAACTTATCCAGCTGCCTGACATGATCAGTTAGAGTAGATGCAGTTTCATTCTTTTTGTGCAAGAAATACACCCAAATGTATCTTGTGAACTCATCCACTATAACCATAGCATATTTCTTCTTTGCAATAGATATGACATTGACTGGACCAAATAGATCAACATGCAGTAAGTGATAAGGCTCAAGAATTGAGGATTCAGTATTGCTCTTGAATGAAAATTTTCTTTGTTTTGCCTTTTGACATGAGTCACAAAGACCATCAGGAGCAAATATTGATTTTGGCAGTCCTCTCAAAAGATCTTTCTTTACAAGCTCATTTATGTTGTTGAAATTTAAATAAGAGAATCTTTTGTGCCAATTCCAGCTTTGTTCAATTGATGCTCTACTCAACAGACAGATTGCAGAACCATCAGTACTTGTTGAAAGTCTGGCTTCATAAATGTTACCATGCCTGTAACCTTTCAGAACCACTTTGCCTGTAGAATTGCTTACTATTTCACAATGTACTTCAAAGAAATCTACATGATAACCTCTGTCACAGATTTGACTCACACTTAGCAGATTGTGTTTAAGTCCTGAGACAAGAGCTATTATTTCAATGATGACATTCCCAAGATTGATATTGCCATATCCTAGAGTTTTTCCCATTTTGCCATCTCCATAAGAAACTCCTGGGCCAGCTTTCTCAACAAAGTCTGATAGTAGATTCCAGTCATATGTCTTGAACATCCACTGTCCAGTACCAGGACATCTTTCCTGCTGCCCTGCAATCACAAATACCACTAATGGTTAGTTTTAAGGACCCAGACTTGCTTGGATCCTTTGGCCTTTTTAATTTTGTTAGCATTTGCAGCGGATTTAATTTCAGAGTTTATGCTAACATTCTGTTTATTAGAGTTTATATCAGACTTTGCATCAGACTTTACACTAGAAGGAATTAAAGTAACTTTCTTCAAAGAAGGTTTTATTTGATAATAATCATAGTACAAACTATGATATTCATTACAAGTATAAATGGAATGCCATAAACTACCACAATGAAACAAGGATTTTGTGGCTTAAACCTAAAAGACTGACTCTTAACTCCTGAGCTTGGAGGTAAAGAGTTTATATCTTTATTCTTCCTGCAAAAAGAAGCAAGATGGTTAGAGTTTCCGCAATTATAACATTTCTTTCTAAGAACATGGGGAACATGCATATAATTATTGCTTTTATTCACACCTTCCTTCACATTCCTATTTTTCCTAGCTTCCTTTACCTTGTTGACATTCCTAATCTCTTTCAGCTTATGCTTAAGCCGATTCTTTGTCATTAAACCTATATTGACTTCAGCTGGTTTATCCTGTTCTAATTTGTTTGAAGTTGACTTATCCTTAACTTTTGTTCTAGATTCTTTCATCTTTTCAGAAGCAGACTTTACAATTTTTGCTACAAACTTAACAGGATTTACCTTTGGCTTAGCAGTCTGTTTAACAACAATTGGATCAATTTGTTCAGTTCCTTTTCCACTTTTATTATCTCCATAACCTAAGCCCTCTTTCCAGTTTCCACTACTTAATAAATTCTGAGTTGTTCTGCCAGAGTTAGTCCAAGTTCTGATAATCTCTCTTTCCTTTTCTAAGTCAGCTTTTAGAGATTCATTTAAATTTAACACTTCATATCTAACATATAAAGCATCATCTTTTTCTTTCTTAGTTTGATGAAGTAAGACTAACTCCTTTTCTAAATAATCATTTCTCTTTTTATAAGCAGAATTTTCAGATGTTAATCTTTCACATGTTAAAGTCTGATCTCTATAACTAGTAAACATGGTTTTAAGATATAATCTCAACTCAGTAATATCATCAGTATGAAAGGCATAAGTTGTTTGAGGTACCTTTAATTCAGCAGTTTTAGGACTGCCATCAGCATTTGCCATCAGGGCATAGTTCACCTCATATTCGGAATCTGAAATGTTTGTCCAGCTTTTCTTCTTTGTGACAAGTGCCTTGCCTTTGTCACTTTTTCTTTTCTTGCAGTCAGGAGATATGTGGCCTTTTTCACCACAGTTGTAGCATTTGACATTTGAGTTGTCTCCTCTGTTAGACTTTCCTCCCTTGCTTTCAGACTTTCTGAACTCTTTCTTATCAGAACTTCCACTTTTCATGGAAGACTTCTTGCCTTTTCTGAATTTCCTGTAGGCTATCTTTATGATACCCTTCACCATAAGAGCACGCAATTTCATCATCAACATCCATCTCAGGTAAACTTTCAGTTTCTGAATCATCATCATCAGAATATGATGACTCTGAATCAGACTTATGATGAGAGCCTTTCCTTTGCCCCTCTTTGAGGCAACAACTTTAGGAGATTCCTCCTCAGCCTTGAGAGCAACTGTCCTTGACTTTCTTCCATGCCTCTTGCTCCTTTGATCCATCTCAAGTTTATAAGTCTTGAGGATACCATAAATTTCATCAAGAGTAGTTTCAGTAAGATCATAATTGTCTCTTATGGTAGTAGACTTCAAATCCCAATTTTCAGGAAGAGCTAGAAGGAATTTTAGATTTGAATGTTCAAGATCATATTCCTTGTCCACCAGTGACAGATCATTCAAGAGTTTGACAACCCTGTCATATAAGTCAGTTAAAGACTCATCAGCTTTTGAGTCAAAGTGCTCATACTCTTGAGTGGGTATAGTCCTCCTGTTCTTCTTGATTTCATCAGTTCCCCGGCATCTTATCTCCAGAGCTTCCCATATCTCCTTTGCAGTCTTGCTATGTATTACCCTGTTTGACATGACATTATCAATAGCACTATGCAGCAAATGCCTTACCTATGCATCCTTGGCAATAGATGAGATGTCTTCAGCTGTGTACTCACCTTTCTCCTTTGGTATGGTCTTTGCTGGTTGATCAGCAACTACAACAGAGAGCTTGGTAGGCTTATGTGGTCCTTAATTAATTCTGTCAAGGTATTCTGGATCTGTAGCTTCCAGAAATATAGACATCTTCACTTTCTATATGGGATACTCAGAAGGCCTCAGTATGGGAACCCTAATAGTCTCATATCGACTGCGGGTTTGAGTTTTTAGAGTTTCTTCAGTTTTGGTGGGCTTGGTTGGAGTTTATGCTTCTTTAGACATAATTGTTTGAATCTTTACTGCATATGTGTTAACAGATAAGCTCTGATACCACTTGTTAGGTCACACAACACTGTAGAAGGGGCTTGAATACAGTGTTACTACAATCAAATCGACTTTGAACACAAGTAACAGTAAACAGATATATTCAATATGATAAACTCTGTTTCAATGGAACTGTTCTCTCTAAGTGATGAACAAATATCACTAAGAGCTGCTAGGTTACAATGTATAATTTTCTCGATAATGATAACACATATAATGTAAACCCAAAGTCTGTGTTTATATAGTACACAGTTACAAGATAACTTCTAATTGATATCGAATATAATTCTGTCTCCTAAAATATATCAATCAGATATCTTCTATAAGTCTTCCAGTCTTCTAACTCTTTCCATACATGTCTTCTTTTATTTAGTCTCGATCTTCTACTGTAAATCAGCTTCCTTCCTTAACTGTAAGTCCTCCCGCACTTAAGTTCTGATATGTCCTTTAGTTCTGATATTAAGTTCTGACTTCCAGTAAGTCTTGATTTCAGTAAGTCCTGATTTGTCCTGTTGTTAAGTTCTGAAAACTAAACACAAATCATATTAAACATGACATCTCAAATATATCTAGTAATATATATCAATATAAGGATATATATATATATATATATACTTTACTAGGTTGTTTTTGTCAAATAAGGATAAGAAACGGCTAAACACCCAAAAATCGAGAAAGCTCAAACACTGCTTTTACGAACCAAAATTGTCCAAATTATTTAAAAAAATGTTGGTCTTAAATCTTTTATTTTAAAAACATATTTAATATATTTATGGAATATTTATATTCAATCTTTAGTGCCAAAAGCCATGCCGAAAGATGCAAAACGGATTTTATTCCAAAATACCCATAAATCATTATCTTTCTGGATAAAATTAGGTTTTATTCAAATGTAATTATTCCTTGGACCTTATAGTCATTAATTCATAGGTAATATTATGTTTGAATATATTTCTAGTTAAAATATTTCTTGAAGTTATCGGTAAAGACTAATGAATTTTTTAGTCGGTTTGGAAGGCTGTTTTAACAAACAGAAAATTCTTAAACATACTTCCACTTGACTTTTAGACTTGAAACTTGAAATTTGTCACTAATTTATTATATTCTATCATGTGTTAAAGTTTCATAAATTTTGGATGTATTTTTTCGGGATCCCTTAAATCGATACGTAATTAATTTAGTTGTCGCTTAGAAGTTATATGAGAACAATGAATTTCAAGGTGAAATTTTGTCCACATTCATTTGGAAATATTTCTAGATATTTTCCAAAAATTCATAATTTTTGAGTTATTTTTCGATTTATTTCATATATTATATTTTTATTCGTCGGTATGCCCGATACGGTGTTTTTACTCTTTAATAAAATGGTAAAAATGTGTGGGCACTATTTCATAGGCATATTTGAATTCTCCATAGCTGTTGGATCCTAGGAAACATAAATCCAACATGTCTCCTTGATTTAAGGAAACTTGTTCCATTTTTACCATCCCAAAACCGTAGTTTTGCCTATAAAAAGCACTCCACCACCACCCATTTATTCAAGATTTTTTGAGCCAAGAATATGCTGAAGAAAACTCTCTAGAAATACCAAATCATCTTTCCTTTGAGTGCAAAAACGTTTCTTGAGTGGAAGCCCTTTTTATTTCATGATTTAACATCTTTTTGCCTTATTTTTCTTCACCAATCTTACTCACCTTTGATCACCAAACTTTACACATCTTTTGATCCTTTTTAAGGCTATTTTTAAGTATTATTTTAATCCTAGGAAAGTCGCCATTGAACCCCCAATTCCGGCCATTTGCCGACGACTTTTCTGGCGACCTTTTTTGTGTGTTTTTGACTTCGCTACTAACTTTTTTCTCTTATTTTCTTCCTAGATCCCAAGGGTTACAAATATAGTCTCTAAAATATGTATATACTCAATATATATATATAGTGCGAGCCTTGCTCTTTTTATTTTGATTTATCGCTACACACTTATATTCGAGTTTACTCACATTTTATTACATAAATACACTTGTTCTTGAAGTTTATTCATGTAGTGTATTTTGGAAAACTTGGGAGTCATTTAAAAGAAGAATTTTAAAGATTATCCAAGATTTTTGAAAGTCCTTTTAGTTTCGAAGTCGTATTTTCGAACTAGAAAGGCCAATCGAACGATCTTTTCATTCGCGGCTTAAAAGAGTAAACTAGTTTACCCGAGTGGTTTAAAACTTGTTACATTAGAATCAAAAGTGATTTCCTTTAGTTCTTGTTCGACTAAGTCCTTAGTTCTTTAGCTGAAAATATTTTAAAAGGACTTAAACGTAACAAGACTACTTGAACTTATTTTTACAAGTTAAAATATTCAGCCACTTTCTTGTTATATTTTTGGCCGAATATATAGTTGTATATATTTGTATTATATTATTTTCTTATCTTTTATTTACCCGCGTATTTAAATACTTGTTCGTGTGTTTAAATTAATGTGTAAGTGTGTGTTAAAGTATCGCGCAATAGTGTGGCGAAAGCCGAATAATATAATATTGCGGTATATATATATATATATATATTTTGTTATGGATAAAAAACTAAGGTTATTATTTGCTGTATTTATTACTAAGATTCGGGAGCTCAAGGCCTTTAATGGCTGCTCTCGTGTATCGTAGCTTAATTCTGCCTTTACGAGATGCCTACGTATCTCTGTGAATTAGAGAATCAAGCCAAAAAACGTAGTTCTGATTTGTGGGGTGAGGCCCCTTATATAGATGTGGGAGTCCTTGAATTGGACTTGGTATAGGAGACTTGGTGGACAAGCCTCTGAATTAGGATAGACTTAGGAGTCCTAGGAAGTAGGAAGCTGATTCCTTATCCTTTTAGGTCCCCTTGAGGCTAATCTATAAGGATTTATATCCTTATCGGGACTCTTCTCAATAGCTGATTTTTCCCTTATTAATTAATTACGAAATTAATTAATAACCAGGGCTTTTGGGCCTTTTTTATTCCACCAGGCCTGATCTGGTCCATCAGGCTTAACCTTTCTGGACTGAATATCATACATCTTCTTATTGGGCCTAGCAGCCCATTAATTATAAAATCAGGACTTATTTATCCCTATAATTTGCCCCCCAACTTTTGGGAAACATTGATTAGGTTTCGCAGAAGTTAAATCTATTTGTTCCCTTACAGGGTTTCATTTTTGCGTAAAGTGTGGAGCGACCTATACATTTACAATGAATCTTCCTTTTATTCAGGAATCATCTTAATTTCCAGGAATTTTTCCCTAATTTTCGGGAATTTTCCTTAATTTTCTGGATTTTTCCCTAATTTACTGGGATTTATCCTTAATTTCTGGATTTTTCCATAATTTCCTGGATTTATCCTTTAATTTTCTGGATTTATTCCTTATTTCTGAAAATATTAACATTTTTCAGAAAATATTTAAGGAATTTCCTTATTTTTTTGGATTTTCTCCCTAATTTCTGGCATTTATCCTTTAATTTTCTGGATTTATTCCTTATTTCTGAAAATATTAACATTTTTCAGAAAATATTTAAGGAATTTCCTTATTTTTCTGGATTTTTTCCCTAATTTCTGGGATTTATCCTTTAATTTTCTGGATTTATTCCTTATTTCTGAAAATATTAACATTTTTCAGAAAATATTTAAGGAATTTCCTTGGATTTTTTCCCTAATTTCTAATTAAATGATCAGAAAAATAGAACTTTTGCTGCTCAATACATCCTAGGCGTTGTTGATCCACGCCTAGAAGACAGTTTCCTAACAACGTCTAGGAAACTTGCGTCCTGGGCGTTGTTGGGGCTGATGCTTCCTGGGCGTTGTTGATCCACGCCTAGGAGACGGTTTCCTAACAACGTCTAGGAAACTTGCGTCCTGGGTGTTGTTGGAGGCTGTTGCATTCATAGATCCTAGACGTCGTGCACCCACGCCTAGGAGACAGTTTTCTAACAACGTCTAGGAAACTTACGTCCTGGGCGTTGTTGGAGACAGATGCTTCCTGGGCGTTGTTGATCCACGCCTAGGAGCCACACTCCTCACAACGGCTAGGGACAATGCATCCTGGGCGTTGTTGAGGATAGATGCTTCCTGGGCGTTGTTGTACCACGCCTAGGAGCCACACTTCTAACAACGGCTAGGGACGATGCATCCTGGGCGTTGTTGAGGACAGATGCTTCCTGGGCGTTGTTGTACCACGCCTAGGAGCCACACTTCTAACAACGGCTAGGGACGATGCATCCTGGGCGTTGTTGAGGACAGATGCTTCCTGGGCATTGTTGTACCACGCCTAGGAGCCACACTTCTAACAACGGCTAGGGACGATGCATCCTGGGCGTTGTTGAGGACATATGCTTCCTGGGCGTTGTTGTACCACGCCTAGGAGCCACACTTTTAACAACAGCTTGGGATAATGTACCCTGGGCATTGTTAAGGCTGCTCGAGCCTTGATTCATTCAATGAACTTTGATTTTAAATCTTTTCAAAATTCAAATCTTATGGGCTTCCCGCCTTTTTCTTAGGCCCAGGCCCGTTTGTGCATCTTTAAGCTCCTCTATATAAGAGGTGGAGTGTGAGTTCATTTCTCACACTTCACTTTCACAAAAATTTCTAAACTTCAACTCTGCAATTAGTCTCTCAAGAATCGCCACCTCCAAGCGATTTCCGGCTTTCTACCCCGCCGCTTTCTGGGCTTATTTTGAAGATTCCGTTTGAATCTTCATCCTCTTCACATACTTTCAAGAGCTTCCTGGGTTTTTGTCTTCATCCATGGCGGATTCTGACTCATCTCACTCCCATGTCCCCCAAGCTGTTGCCCGTCCCTCTAGGGCCAGCCGAGGTAAAAAATCTCTTGTACATTCCTCAGTTATTTCTCTTAGGGATCTTTTAACCGAATTCAGGCAAGCCTTTCCTAACATGTTACACTTAGATGCATATAATTATCCTTCTAGATTTGGTCCAGATCAAGTAGGTACCATAGCCCGCCTTTTTGGCATTTCTCACCCTTATAGGGCCGAGGCTCCAGGCCCAAATGATAGGGCCTGCTACCCAAAACCTGGGGCCATTCGGGTCTATAAGGAAACCTTCTATGCTGGTTTTCGCCTACCTCCTCATCCTTTTGTTTTTCGCCTTTTGGCTGAGGCACGAGTCTGTCCGACCCAA
Source organism: Apium graveolens (assembly GCF_009905375.1). Taxonomy (NCBI): domain Eukaryota; kingdom Viridiplantae; phylum Streptophyta; class Magnoliopsida; order Apiales; family Apiaceae; genus Apium; species Apium graveolens. The sequence continues at coordinate 723,013 of NC_133656.1, read as the reverse complement.
CTCACACCCAACTCTTGGCATTTTATTCACTGTTATATGGCCCAATCTCGTAAACACGGTTTTGAGCCAAATGTTTGTGTCTTTCGTTATTTATTTAAATTTGTAAATGCTTCTGAGGACCAAGGATGGGTCAAAATAGTTCATAGATCCTTGGCTCGTTCCTGCTTTATTTCTGGCACCAATCCCGACTCGTATCCAACATGGAAGAGTGAGTGGTTTTATGTATTTCTGGATTCCGAGGAGGGTTGGGACCATTTTTTCAGGCCCAACTTCTCAAAAAGTATAGACGGGTCTTTAAGAGACCTAAAATTGGGGATAGATGAGGATGTGGCCATCAAGGCCATTACTGCTGATAACTTGCACCATTGCGCTCTCATCCTTTCAGAGGGTACTTTGCAAGGTTTAGGTCTAAGTGACCTTGGTCCCGAGGGTATTTCTTTTCCCTTTTTGTTCCATTTTCTCCATTCTCTATTTGTCCTTTTTCTTACGTGCTCGTATTTGCCTGCAGCTAGGGCCGCTTTGGACATGATCTTCAAGAAGCGGGAGGCCCGTGCCGCCAAGGGCTCTGCTATTGAGACCCACCGCGACAAGCGGGTTAGGATTGGTGACGGCCCTTCAGTCACGGTTCAGGAGGCCGTCCCTACCTTTTTATCCCAGAGGCCTCCTAGCCTTGATGAAGATACCTCTCCCTTCACCGTCACTTGGGGCCTTCAGAGGAGGGACACGGTGGTAGGGAGTTCCGAGGCTGCCGCCGTTTGGTCTCAGAGTGTGAACACGCCTCGTGACAGGGCTGAGATCGTAAAGTCTTCTGATGACCTACAGATTGAGCGTCTGGGTGCTCAGGCCGTGGCTTCTGTAAGCCTCTTCCTTTTTTAACTGTTTTTTTACTGTATTTTGATATGTTCGTGCAGATCAATACCTATCTCCAGGCTGCCCTTCACAATTTGAAGGATGTGAGGACCAGCCTAACTATTGCTGAGAGGGACAGGGATAGGTACCTCAAGGCTTCCGAGGCCAACTTCACTCATTTCCGTGAGGTAGAGAACGAGCTGGCGGATGAGAAGGAGAAAGTTCGTAAGCTGGAGCTGGATGCTCAAAGGGCCCGAGCTGAGGTGATAGCTGAGTATAAGGCATCTCAGGACTTTCAGGATGTCCTAAATGCTGAGTACGATGCTAACTTCCCGGAGACCTTTTCTAGCTGTTAGGAGCAGATAGTAGAGGAGATTGGGAAGAAGATTCCGGAGGTGACTCTTACTGCCTATCCAGTCCCTGATATTCCTGGGAAAGAGCCTCTTCTTGATGATATCCCTCTTTCTCCTATTCTTGCTTCTTCTCCTGAGGCCGCAGCTGTTTCTCCTCGAGGTGCTGATCCTGTTCCAGTTCCTTCTTCTGCTGCCGATGAAGGAAACATCGATGATGACTTCTTCAAGGATCTTTGAGTATTTTGTTTTTCTTGTTTGGCACATTGTTGCTTTCTATGTATTGACTTAATCGTATTCAGAACTTATTACCCTTCGGGGCTTATATTTTATATGTTGCTTTTCTTGCCTCTTTCTGTTTTGACTTTACAATCTTAATATGCATTTGAATCTTAAACATCCTTGGATTTCAAACTCTTTAATATGAAGTCTGGTTTTTCAAAACCTTACATAGCATGGGTTCGACCCTAATCAATAATAACTAGACAATGTAAATTCTACTGGAATATAAAATCCTACGCAAGCAAAGCTTCCAGGTGCTTTTAAACCTACTTGTCACAATGACAAGTGAGAATCATACTTCGCCTATCTTACACGTAGTAAACCTTCAGGTTTTGTGCGTGCCAGGTCCTCGGGACTTCAAAACCATCCATAGTTTCCAGCTTGTAGGTTCCTCTACCCTGAACGCTCTTGACTCTGTACGGCCCTTCCCAATTTGGGGCTAGCTTTCCTTTCTGTCCGACACCAGAAGCCTCTATTTTTCTCAAGACTAGATCACCTTGTTTGAAAAACCTCTCTTTAACCCTTAGGTTGTAGTAGAACGAAGCCTTTTTCTGATACTCTACTATCTTTGCATGTGCCTTATCTCGTACTTCATCAATTAAGTCTAGCGCCAACCTTTGTCCTTCCTCATTTTCCCCAGCATTGAAAGCTTGAATTCTTGGAGAAGAATGTGATATCTCCACGGGAACCACTGCTTCTGCCCCATATGCCAACATGAAGGGAGTTGCTCCAGTCGTGACTCTACAGGTAGTCCTATAGGCCCATAGTATTGGAAGTATCTCATCCACCCAATTATTTCTTGACTTCTCGATCCTCTTCCGTAGTCCATCCAGGATTATCTGATTTGCTACCTCCGCTTGCCCATTGGCTTGCGGGTGAGCCACAGAGGTGAACCGTAACTCAATTTCATTTTCTTCACAATACTTCTTGAATTCCTCATTGTTGAATTGTGTTCCATTGTCAGTGACGAGGATACGGGGAATCCCATATCAGCACATAATGTTTTCCCACAGGAATTGTGCAACCTGCTTAGTTGTGATTTTGGCCAAGGGCTTGGCTTCAATCCACTTAGTGAAATAATCAATGGCTACAACCAAAAACTTCCTTTGTGCTGTGGCCATAGGGAAAGGCCCTAGAATATCCATCCCCCACATAGCAAAGGGGATTGGGGAGTTGATAGAGGTCAGCATCTTGGGGGGTTGTCTAACAACAGGTGCATGCTTCTGACAGCGATCACACTTCTTCACATATTCTTTGGCATCAGCCATCATTTCTGGCCAATAGAAGCCTAAACGGGTTATCTTATGAGCCAAGGCCCTGCCCCCCAGGTGTTGCCCACAAATACCTTCATGTACTTCCTCAAGAGCCAAGCGTGCCTCATCGGGCCTGGGACACCTTAAGTAAGGAACCACGAAAGATCTTTTATACAGAATCCCATCTATCAAAGAGTACCTTAGTGCTCGAATAGTTAACTTCCGTGCTTCAGTTGCATCACTTGGCAACCAACCGGTCTGAATGTGAGCCTTGATGGGATCAATCCATGACGTCCCCAGGCCTATGGGAGCCACAAGCTTAACATCTATGCTTCGTGTCTTCAATATACGGAAGTATACACTTCCTGAACTTTCTTCTATCTCAGATGAAGCAAACTTTGATAGCGCATCTGCCTTAGCATTTTCTTCCCTTGGAATATGTTCAACATGGCATTCATTAAATTGAGTCATCACAGCCCTTACTAGGCGTACATACTTAGCCATCGTATCATCCCTTGCCTCAAATTCTCCCTTTACCTGGGATATGATAAGCTTTGAGTCTCCGCAGACCTTTAAGTTTTTGACTCTAAGTGTCCCAGCTAGACCAAGGCCAGCTATCAGGGCTTCATATTCTGCCTCATTATTTGTGGTTGGGAAGTCTAGCTTCATGGCATACTCAATTAAGAACCCATCAGGGCTTTGCAAAACCAACCCTGCTCCACTGGAGTTTGTTTTTGATGCTCCATCAAAATAGAGAACCCAATACTCTTTATCATCCTTCTCTTTGCTTTCATTATCGACTCCCTTGTCTTGAGGTATGGCATCTTCCTGCCCCCCGACTTCTTGGTTGGGTATGGTACATTCCACCACGAAGTCAGCTAGTGCCTGGGCTTTTATGGCCGTACGTGGCTTATACTTGAGATCGAACTCTCCCAACTCTATTGCCCACTTAATCAATCTCCCACTTGCCTTGGGACTGTGAATGATATTTCTCAGTGGCTGATTCTTTAGCACCTCAATCCGATGAGCCTGAAAGTAAGGACGCAGTTTTCTTGAAGCCATTACCAAGGCTAGAGCGAATTTCTCAATAGTTGAATAATTCAACTCAGCGCCATGCAAAATTTTGCTGACATAGTATACGGGTTTCTGGACCTTCAGTTCCTCCTTAACCAACACCGCGCTCAAGGCGCTATCTGAAATAGCCAAGTACAAGAATAAAACTTCATTCAGAACTGGCTTGGCCAACAACGGGGCCTGGCCCATATACTTCTTTAACTCTTCAAATGCCTTCTGATTTTCCTCACTCCATACAAAGCCTTTGATGCTCTTTAGTGACTTGAAAAATGACAAGCACTTATCTCCTGACTTGGAGATGAATCGTCCTAGCGCAGCAACCCTTCCTGTGAGCTTCTGAACATCCTTGATGGTTTTTGGTGGTTCCATGTCCAGGATCGCCTTTATTTTATCGGGGTTAGCCTCAATTCCTCTTTTTGAGACCATCAATCCCAAGAATTTTCCAGATCCTACTCCGAAAGCACACTTCGTAGGATTCAACATCATCTTGTGGTACCTCAGGACCTCAAAAGCTTCCCTTAAATGGGCTATATGATCAGTCTTTACTAGACTCTTGACTAACATGTCATCAACATAAACTTCCATAGTCTTACCAATAAGATCCTTAAAAATTTTATTCACCAACCTTTGATAGGTGGCTCCTGCATTCTTGAGACCAAACGCCATAAAAAGATAACAATAAACACCAAAGTCAGTGATAAATGATACCTTTGGAATGTCATCCTTATGTATTTTGATCTGGTTGTATCCGCTAAATCCATCCATGAAACTCAGCATCTCATGTCCAGCAGTGGCATCAATCAAAGTATCAATTCTAGGCAGCGGAAAACAGTCTTTGGGGCATGCATCATTCAGATCAGTGAAGTCTATACACATCCTCCACTTTCCATTAGCCTTCTTCACCATTACAGGGTTTGCTAACCACTCTGGAAATTGAATCTCCTCAATGAAACCAGCCTCTAAGAGCTTTTCTACTTCCTGTTTTATAGCCTCTTGTCTTTCCGGGGCAAAATTTCTTTTCTTTTGTTTCACTGTCTTCCGGCTTGGATCCACGTTTAGCTTTTGAGTAATTAACTCCGGGTCTATGCCTGGCATATCAGCTGCTGACCATGCAAACACATCACTATTTTCTTGCAAAAATTTCACTAACTTCCCTCTAAGGGGCTCCTCTAATGTGGCTCCAATGAAAGTCATCCTCTCAGGATTCTTGGGATCTAAAGGAACCGAAACCAATTCTTCTGCTGGCCTTCCTCTATTCTCATCATTTTCTCGAACATCCATATCTTCAATAGGAAGAACCTGCCCCCCGACTCCATCTGCCCTCAAAGAGGCCACATAACAGCTTCTAGCCATTTTTTGATCTCCTCTCTCCTCTCCAATCCTGTTTCGGGTGGGAAACTTCATGACTGAATGGTAGGAAGAGGGGATTGCCTTGAAGGCATGTATCCCTGTTCTCCCCATGATAGCATTATAAGTTGAACTAGCCTTTACCACCACGAAATCCAGCATCTGCGTTGCTTGCCTTGGCTCCGTACCTATGGTGGTTGGCAATTTGATTATTCCTTCCACAGGACATTCTACTCCAGCAAATCCATATATCGGCATGTCGGTTGGTGTCAACTGGGAGTCGTTATACTCCATCCTTAGAAAGGTGTCGTGGAGCAAGATATCCACAGAAGCACCATTATCCACAAGGACCCTCATAACCAGGCTATTTCCTATTATCGGTGTTATGACGAGCGGGTCGTCATGGGGAAACTTCACGCCCTCTAGGTCGGAATCATCAAAAGCCAATGTTACTTCCGTCCTGGCCCTCTTCGGGGCTTCGCCAACAATATGCATAACCTCCCTGGTGTATGCCTTTCTGGAATTTTTGGACAATCCAGCAGCAGTTGGACCTCCAAAGATCGTGTTTATCACAGGTCCTCGAGGGCGTCGTGGTCCTCCAAAAATTGCATTTATAACCGGCCCTCTAGGTTGGGGATTTCGCCCCTGATCGTCTTGGTCCCTCCTACGATCTTCAAAGTCCTTCCTTCCATTATTGTTTCTGTCCCCTCCATCTCCAGTATACTTGTTCAACCTTCCTTTTCGAATCAAAAACTCAATTTCATCTTTCAATTGCCTACACTCATCGGTGTCATGGCCAACATCCTTGTGAAACCTGCAATACTTGCTCTTATCTAGCTTGGCGGGATCAGCCTTCAAGGGCTTAGGCCAGTGAATATCTCTATCTTTCTCAATCTCCATCAAAATCTGACTTCTAGGAACACTCAGCTTAGCGTATTCAGTGAACTTTTGCCCAGGTCCTCCCTTCTTGGGGGTTAAATCAGGGTTTTGTTCGGTTCTAGGATATTTGTCCTTAGCGATATACTCCAGATCAGTTTTTCGCTTCTTGCCTCCAGTGGGCTCATTACTTACTACGGTCTTCCTCATGCTTTCTTCAACCTTGATATACTTCCCTGCCCTCTCTTGGAGTTGCAATATGTTTTCAGGGGGTCGTTTGGCCAAGGACATCTTGAAAAACTCATCCCTAGTTCCTTGTTGCAGTGCTATCATGGCTACCTTATCATCAAGGTCTGGGACTTTTAAAGCCTCCTTTGTAAAATGATTCAGGTAATCCCTCAAGGACTCCTTAGCTCCCTGCACAAGACTCATAAGAGATGCTGAACTTTTCTCATGGACTCTTCCACTGATGAATTGCTTAATAAAAGCCTGACTTAATTCTCTGAATGATCCAATAGAGTTTGGGGGCAAGCGACTGTACCATTTTTGAGCCATACCCGACAGGGTTTGAGGGAAGGCCCGACACTTTATAGCATCATTCACGGGTTGCAGCAGCAGTGCATTAGAGAATGTCCTAACATGATTAGCGGGGTCACCCGTGCCATCATAGGCTTTGATAGTGGGCATCTTGAATTTTCTTGAAATATGGGCATTCATTATTTCTTCTGTGAAAGGTGGAGTTGGATCATCAGGATCTCCAAGGGGAAGGAGATTGCTTGGATCAGTTCTTGGGACAGCAGCCCTTCTTCTTACCGGACCATCCAGGTCTATGATAGGAGGAGGATTTCTCCCCCTAGGAGGTATGTGGGGTCTGGTGGCCTGGTGAGCCTCCAAATCACGCCTCAGCCTTTGGATTTCAGCCTCATGAGCCCTGATCCTTTCCTGCACTTCCTGGGGATTCACCCCTGGGGTGCTTTGGGAGCGTTGCCTTCCATCGGGCATTGGCTCTTTTCCAGGACGCCTCCTTCTCGGGGCCACTTCATCATCCGAAGATTCGGAGTCTCTCTCAGTGTATGGACCAGAAAATTCCCGATCCTCAGGGATAGGACCCAAACCTCGTATATAGGGGGGCGACCGCCCTCGTGCTTCACTTCGCCCAGCATATCCGCTTCCTCCAACCTCAGGGTGAAGGGGCATCCCATAAGGGGGGTTAGTAGTAACAACAGTTGAATATTCATACCCGACGGGTCGAGAATTCACAGGTATATGTATTTGTTGAACTTGAGGATTCGTACCTTGAATCGGGGGAGTTGTCCCTTGTAGCTGGGGTTGAGCTGCCCCTGTCTGGGCTTCCTCCTGAGTAGATGCATAAGTTGAATGGGGAGGAACCTCCACGGTTGATGAAATCACCTGGGTTGGTGTTCCTTCCTTTAGAGCTCCAATTGTTCTCCGTGTTCTCGCCATGGTTGTTGTTGTGTTTCCCACAGACGGCGCCAAATGTTATGGATAAAAAACTAAGGTTATTATTTGCTGTATTTATTACTAAGATTCGGGAGCTCAAGGCCTTTAATGGCTGCTCTCGTGTATCGTAGCTTAATTCTGCCTTTACGAAATGCCTACGTATCTCTGTGAATTAGAGAATCAAGCCAAAAAACGTAGTTCTGATTTGTGGGGTGAGGCCCCTTATATAGATGTGGGAGTCCTTGAATTGGACTTGGTATAGGAGACTTGGTGGACAAGCCTCTGAATTAGGATAGACTTAGGAGTCCTAGGAAGTAGGAAGCTGATTCCTTATCCTTTTAGGTCCCCTTGAGGCTAATCTATAAGGATTTATATCCTTATCGGGACTCTTCTCAATAGCTGATTTTTCCCTTATTAATTAATTACGAAATTAATTAATAATCAGGGCTTTTGGGCCTTTTTTATTCCACCAGGCCTGATCTGGTCCATCAGGCTTAACCTTTCTGGACTGAATATCATACATCTTCTTATTGGGCCTAGCAGCCCATTAATTATAAAATCAGGACTTATTTATACCTATCATATATATATATATATATATATATATATATATATATATATATATAGCTTTAGTGGGTAACTAAATTAGTAGAGTAACTAAGTAACTTGTTCTAATAGGTCCACGAATACAACACACATTGTGTTCTAAATTTTACCTTTGAGTGTTCTGTATTTTTTTCCATGTCATGTTCCCTATTTTTGTATACGTGTGATTTCTTATATGTGGTGGTTAATATATTTTTGTGCCCAAAAATTTTGTATATGTTCTATGATTATTTTATGTCGGTTAATTATTTTTTTACTACATATTCTTTATTAGTGAGTACTATTTATTTCTAACTTATGTTACTTTATGTTCTACAATTTTGGCTTAGTGCTCAATTAAATTTTTTATATGTGTTCTATGTGTTTTAAATATTTTTTTATTATTAAATTGACAGTGTTTTTTAATATTTTTTTGTCTAGTTATTATGTTGATTTTAACATGTGTTTTATAAATATTTTAATATGTATACAATTATTTTCTTAATAATTATGTATTTAGTAGTTATTATTATGCATTGAAGAATAATTTATGAGGATAATTAATTTTTTTGAAAATTAATTTTGTTTTTTGTTTTTTTTGTTTGTTTTTTTATAATTTTTTTGTGAACTAAATTTTTTATATTGTGTTCTGTGTTTCTTTTGTTAAGTATATTTTATATTGTGTTATGTATTTGATAGGTATAAATAAATTATGATTGTATAATTAAATATTACATTAATTGTACAATCTGTGGGCTGCTAGGCCCAATAAAAAGATATATGATACTCAGACCAGAAAGGTTAAGCCTGATGGACCAGATCCGGCCTGATGGAATAAAAAAGGCCCAAAAGCCCTGATTATTAATTAAATTCGTAATTAATTAATAAGGGACAAATCAGATGTTGAAAAGAGTCCCGATAAGGATATAAATCCTTGGAGATTAGCCTCAAGGGGACCTAAAAGGATAAGGAATCAGTTTCCCACTACCTAGGACTCCAAAGTCCATTCTAATTATGAGACTTGCCCACCAAGTCTCCTATACCAAGTCCAATTCAAGGACTCCCAACATCTATATAAGGGGTCTCACCCCCACCAATCAGAACTACGTTTTTTGGCTTGATTCTCTAATTCACAGAGATACGTAGGCATCTCGTAAAGGCAGATTGAGTCACGAAACACGAGAGCAGCCATTAAAGGCCTTGAGCTCCCGAATCTTAGTATTAAATACAGCAAGTAATAACCTTGGTTTTTTATCCATAACATTTGGCGCCGTCTGTGGGACAAACAACAACAACCATGGCGAGAACACGGAGAACAATTGGAGCTCTAGAGGAAGGAACACCATTAGAGACAACCCAGGTGATTTCATCAACCGTGGAGGTTCCTCCCCATTCAACTTATGCATCTACTCAGGGGGAAGCCCAGACAGAGGCAACTCATCCTCAGCCACAAGGGACAACTCCCCCGACTATTCAAGGTACGAATCCTCAAGTTCAACAAATACATATACCTGTGAATTCTCGACCCGTCGGGTATGAATATTCAACTATTGTTACTACTAACCCCCCTTATGGGATGCCCCTTCACCCTGAGGTTGGAGGAAGCAGATATGCTGGGCGAAGCGAAGCACGAGGGCGGTCGCCCCCCTATATACGAGGTTTGGATCCTATCCCTGAGGATCGGGAATTTTCTGGTCCATACACTGAGAGAGACTCCGAATCTTCGGATGATGAAGTGGCCCCGAGAAGGAGGCGTCCTGGAAAAGAGCCAATGGCCGATGGAAGGCAACGCCCCCAAAGCACCCCAGGGGCGAATCCCCAAGAAGTGCAGGAAAAGATCAGGGCTCATGAGGCTGAAATCCAAAGGCTGAGGCATGATTTGGAGGCTCACCAAGCCACCAGACCCCACATACCTCCTAGGGGGAGAAATCCTCCTCCTATCATAGACCTGGATGGTCCGGTAAGAAGAAGGGCTGATGTCCCAAGAACTGATCCAAACAATCTCCTTCCCCTTGGAGATCCTGATGATCCAACTCCACCCTTCACAGAAGAGATAATGAATGCCCATATCTCAAGGAAATTCAAGATGCCCATTATCAAAGCCTATGATGGCACGGGAGACCCCGCTAATCATGTTAGGACATTCTCTAATGCACTGCTGCTGCAACCCGTGAATGATGCTATAAAATGTCGGGCCTTCCCTCAAACCCTGTCGGGTATGGCTCAAAGATGGTACAGTCGCCTACCCCCAAATTCTATTGGATCATTCAGAGAATTAAGTCAGGCTTTTATTAAGCAATTCATCAGTGGAAGAGTCCATGAGAAAAGTTCAGCATCTCTTATGAGTCTTGTGCAGGGAGCTAAGGAATCCTTAAGAGATTACCTGAATCGTTTTACAAAGGAGGCTTTAAAAGTCCCAGACCTTGATGATAAGGTAGCCATGATAGCACTGCAACAAGGAACTAGGGATGAGTTTTTCAAGATGTCTTTGGCCAAACGACCCCCTGAGAGCATGTTGCAGCTCCAAGAGAGGGCAGGGAAGTATATCAAGGTTGAAGAAAGTATGAGGAAGACCGTAGTAAGTAATGAGCCCACTGGAGGCAAGAAACGAAAAACTGATTTGGAGTATATCGCTAAGGACAAATATCCTAGAACCGAACAAAACCCTGATTCAACCCCCAAGAAGGGAGGACCTGGGCAAAAGTTCACTGAATACGCTAAGCTGAATGCTCCCAGAAGTCAGATTTTGATGGAGATTGAGAAAGACAGAGATATTCGCTGGCCTAAGCCCTTGAAGGCTGATCCCGCCAAGCTAGATAAGGGCAAGTATTGCAGGTTTCACAAAGATGTTGGCCATGACACCGATGAGTGTAGGCAATTGAAAGATGAAATTGAGTTTTTGATTCGAAAAGGAAGATTGAACAAGTATACTGGAGATGGAGGGGACAGAAATAATAATGGAAGGAAGAACTTTGAAGATCGTAGGAGGGACCAAGACGATCAGGGGCGAAACCCCCAGCCTAGAGGACCAGTTATAAACACCATTTATGGAGAGCCGAGACCTCGAGGGCCTGTGTTAAACACGATCTTTGGAGGTCCAACTGCTGCTGGATTGTCCAAAAATTCCAGAAAGGCATATACTAGAGAGGTTATGCATATTGTTGGAGAAGCCCCGAAGAGGGCCAGGACAGAAGTAACATTGGCTTTTGATGATTCCGACCTAGAGGGTGTGAAGTTTCCCCATGACGACCCGCTGGTCATAACACCAATAATAGGAAATAGCCCGGTTAAGAGGGTCCTTGTGGATAATGGTGCTTCTGTGGATATCTTGCTCCACGACACCTTTCTAAGGATGGGGTATAACGACTCCCAGTTAACACCAACCGACATGCCGATATATGGATTTACTGGAGTAGAATGTCCTGTGGAAGGGATAATCAAGTTGCCAACCACCATAGGTACGGAGCCAAGGCAAGCAACGCAGATGCTGGATTTCGTAGTGGTAAAGGCTAGTTCAACTTATAATGCTATCATGGGGAGAACAGGGATACATGCCTTCAAGGCAGTCCCCTCTTCCTACCATTCAGTCATGAAGTTTCCCACCCGAAACGGGATTGGAGAAGAGAGAGGAGATCAAAAAATGGCTAGAAGCTGTTATGTGGCCTCTTTGAGGGCAGATGGAGTCGGGGGGCAGGTTCTTCCTATTGAAGATATGGATGTTCGAGAAAATGATGAGAATAGAGGAAGGCCAGCAGAAGAATTGGTTTCGTTTCCTTTAGATCCTGAGAATCCTGAGAGGACGACTTTCATTGGAGCCACATTAGAGGAGCCCCTTAGAGGAAAGTTAGTGAAATTTTTGCAAGAAAATAGTGATGTGTTTGCATGGTCAGCAGCTGATATGCCAGGCATAGACCCGGAGTTAATTACTCACAAGCTAAACGTGGATCCAAGCCGGAAGACAATGAAACAAAAGAAAAGAAATTTTGCCCCGGAAAGACAAGAGGCTATAAAGCAGGAAGTGGAAAAGCTCTTAGAGGCTGATTTCATTGAGGAGATTCAATTTCCGGAGTGGTTAGCAAACCCTGTAATGGTGAAGAAGGCTAATGGAAAGTGGAGGATGTGTATAGACTTCACCGATCTGAATGATGCATGCCCCAAAGACTGTTTTCCGCTGCCTAGAATTGATACTTTGATTGATGCCACCGCTGGACATGAGATGCTGAGTTTCATGGATGGGTTTAGCGGATACAACCAGATCAAAATGCATAAGGATGACATTCCAAAGGTATCATTTATCACTGACTTTGGTGTTTATTGTTATCTTGTTATGGCGTTTGGTCTCAAGAATGCAGGAGCCACCTATCAAAGGTTGGTGAATAGAATTTTTAAGGATCTTATTGGTAAGACTATGGAAGTCTATGTTGATGACATGTTAGTCAAGATTCTAGTAAAGACTGATCATATAGCCCATTTAAGGGAAGCTTTTGAGGTCCTGAGGTACCACAAGATGATGTTGAATCCGACGAAGTGTGCTTTCGGAGTAGGATCTGGAAAATTCTTGGGATTGATGGTTTCGAAGAGGGGAATTGAGGCAAACCCCGATAAAATAAAGGCAATCCTGGACATGGAACTCCCCAAAACTGTCAAGGATGTTCAGAAGCTCACAGGCAGGGTTGCTGCGTTAGGACGATTCATCTCCAAGTCAGGAGACAAGTGCTTGTCATTTTTCAAGTCACTAAAGAACATCAAAGACTTTGTATGGAGTGAGGAAAATCAGAAGGCATTTGAAGAATTAAAGAAGTATATGGGCCAGGCCCCGTTGTTGGCTAAGCCAGTTCTGAATGAAGTTTTATTCCTGTACTTGGCTGTTTCAGAGAGCGCCTTGAGCGCGGTGTTGGTTAAGGAGGAACTGGAAGTCCAGAAACCCGTATACTATGTCAGCAAAATTTTGCATGGTGCTGAGTTGAATTATTCAGCCATTGAGAAATTCGCCTTAGCCTTGGTAATGGCTTCAAGAAAGCTGCGTCCTTATTTTCAAGCTCACCAAATTGAAGTGCTAACAAATCAGCCACTGAGAAATATCATTCACAGTCCCAAGGCAAGTGGGAGACTGATTAAGTGGGCAATAGAGTTGGGAGAGTTCGATCTCAAGTATAAGCCACGTACGGCCATAAAAGCCCAGGCACTAGCTGACTTCGTGGTGGAATGTACAATACCCAACCAAGAAGTCGGGGGGCAGGAAGATACCATACCTCAAGACAAGGGAGTCGACAATGGGGACAGGGAGAAGAACGACAAGGAGAAAGAATATTGGGTTCTCTATTTTGATGGAGCATCAAAAACAAATTCCAGTGGAGCAGGGTTGGTTTTGCAAAGCCCTGATGGGTTCTTAATTGAGTATGCTATGAAGCTAGATTTTCCAACCACAAACAATGAGGCAGAGTATGAAGCCCTGATAACTGGCCTTGGTCTAGCTGGGACACTTAGAGTCAAAAACTTAAAGGTCCGTGGAGACTCGAAGCTGATCATATCCCAGGTAAAGGGAGAATTTGAGGCAAGGGATGATACGATGGCTAAGTATGTCCGCCTAGTAAGGGCTGTGATGACCCAATTTAATGAGTTCCATGTTGAACACATTCCAAGGGAAGAAAATGTTAAGGCAGATGCGCTATCAAAGTTCGCTTCGTCTGAGGTTGAAGAAAGTTCAGGAAGTGTGTATTTCCGTGTTTTGAAGACACGAAGCATAGATGTTAAGCTGCTGGCTCCCATAGGCTTGGGGACGTCATGGATTGATCCCATCAAGGCTCACATTCAGACCGGTTGGTTGCCAAGTGATGCAACTAGAGCACGGAAGTTAACTGTTCGGGCACTAAGGTACTCTTTGATAGATGGGATTCTTTACAAAAGATCTTTCGTGGTTCCCTACTTGAGGTGTCTCAGGCCCGATGAGGCATGCTTGGCTCTTGAAGAAGTGCATGAAGGTATTTGTGGACAACACCTGGGGGGCAGGGCCTTGGCTCATAAAATAACCCGTTTAGGCTTCTATTGGCCAGAAATGATGGCTGATGCCAAAGAATATGTGAAGAAGTGTGATCGCTGTCAGAAGCATGCACCAGTTGTTAGACAACCCCCCGAGATGCTGACCTCTATCAACTCCCTAATACCCTTTGCCATGTGGGGGATGGATATTCTAGGGCCTTTTCCTATGGCCACGGCACAAAGGAAATTTCTGATTGTAGCCATTGATTATTTCACCAAGTGGATCGAAGCCAAACCCTTGGCCAAAATCACAACTAAGCAGGTTGCACAATTCCTGTGGGAAAACATTATGTGCCGATATGGAATTCCCCGTATCCTCGTCACTGATAATGGAACACAATTCAACAATGAGGAATTCAAGAAGTATTGCGAAGAAAATGAAATTGAGTTATGATTCACCTCTGTGGCTCACCCGCAAGCCAATGGGCAAGCAGAGGTAGCAAATCGGATAATCCTGGATGGACTAAAAAAGAGGATCGAGAAGTCAAGAAATAATTGGGTGGATGAGATACTTCCAATATTATGGGCCTATAGGACTACCTGTAGGGTCACGACAGGAGCAACTCCTTTCATGTTGGCATATGGGGCAGAAGCAGTAGTTCCCGTGGAGATATCGCGTTCCTCTCCAAGGATTCAGACTTTCAATGCTGTAGAAAATGAGGAAGGGCAGAGGTTAGCCCTGGATCTAATTGATGAAGTGCGAGATGAGGCACATGCAAAGATAGTAGAATATCAGAAAAAGGCTTCATTCTATTACAACCTAAGGGTTAAAGAGAGATTTTTTAAACAAGGAGATCTAGTCTTGAGAAAAATAGAGGCTTCTGGTGTTGGACAGAAAGGAAAGCTTGCCCCGAATTGGGAAGGGCCGTACAGAGTCAAGAGTGTTCAGGGTAGAGGAACCTACAAGCTGGAAACTATGGAAGGTTTTGAAGTCCCGAGGACCTGGCACGCACAAAACCTGAAGGTTTACTACGTGTAAGATAGGTGAAGTACGTTTCTCACTTGTCATTGACAAGTAGGTTTAAAAGCACCTTGAAGCTTTGCTTGCACAGGATTTTATATTCCAGTAGAATTTACATTGTCTAGTTATTGTTGATTAGGGTCGAACCCATGCTATGTAAGGTTTTGGAAAACCAGACTTCATATTAAAGAGTTTGAAATTATTTCTATCTAAGGATGTTTAAAGTTCAAATGCGTATTAAGATTGTAAAGTTAAAACAGAAAAAGGCAAGAAAAGCAACGTATAAAACATAACCCCGAAGGGTAACAAGTTCTGATAAAGTTCAAAAAGAAGATATACAAAAAGTTAGGCCTTGGAAGGCTGAGATTCCTCAGAACCGCTATCCGAAGTCTCTTCGGAAGTTTCAGTCGTTTCTTCGGACGTCTCGGTCGTCCCCTCCGAAGTCCCTGTAGAAGTTCCCTCGGCAGGAGATGATGGCTGTTGAGGCGCTACTTTGGGAGATTCTTCCACCCTGGCCTTCTTAGCGACAGGCTCGAATTCCTCCTCGGAGGAATCTTCCTCCTCTCCATCCTTGATCATGCCAGCAAGCTTTTTAGTAACACCTCCAAGCTCTGGAACCCGCACTGGGCAAGGAAAGGGCGACTGCTCAAGGACCTCGGGAAACTCATCCTGGATGGCCTCCACAGCAGCGTCCCAGCCTTCCTTATAGCTAACAGGATGAAGAAGGGCGTCATGCTCCACCATCAAGTCTTTGAATTCTTGAGTGTCCATCCAGCCATCAAAGGCTTTTTCCTTCTGCGCCTTCAAGATGACATTTTCAGCCCGGGCCGTCTCCAGGTCAGAAGTGGAAGAGGCCAATTGAGCTTCAAGGGCCTCAATTTTTTGATTGGCCTCCTCCAACTTCTTGTTGGCATCTTCCAGGCCAACCTTCCAAGCCTTGGCTTGGTGAATTGCCCCTTGAAAATGGGCGTTAGCCTGCAGGAGAAAACAACAAAGGTTTAGAAAAGAAAGAAAAGAGAATTGTAAAAAGCATAAGTAAAGTACGTACCGTCGCCAGAGCTTGGGCTCCAAACAGCTCATTCCCCTCCAAGTCCTGTTGAAGGACAAAATCTTGATAATCCACCGGGGAAATGGAATGCTTAGACCATTCCTTGGATAGGGCCGTGCTGCCCACAATTGAGTCCTTGCCCCGGATCCCCCAAGCAGGTTGAAAATAGGCACCTGGCATCTGCTTGGTGCGCAGAACTTGGCTGGGGCCTTCCTCATCTGGCTCCGTCGCCTGAAGAAGGAACTCCAGGAAGCGGTCACCCAGTCGAGGGTCCTTAAAGATCTTCCCGGCCCTCTTCATCCTGGTTGTCTCCAGGTCCTTCGGCTTGGTAGCCTCCTCAATCTTCTCAGCCACTGCAACAAACAAAGTTAGTTGAAAATCAATGAAATAAAAGTGCAGGAAATAAAGGAGATAAGAAAGGGAACTTACTTTTCTTATTAACGGGCGAAAGGCCGCGTTCTACCAGGACGGTCTCCCGGATAAGGTCCCAACAATGGGAAGTGCCGTTGTCTTGCGTAAGGAGGTTGAAACCTCTAGCCTCCTCCTCAGACAAAGTTATGTCATTCGGGCTCCCGTCTACGGCCAGCCCAAAGGATGATCGAAACAGGGAGCCCCAATCTCCACCTTCCCAAATAACAAACAAAAAATCTTTCTTCCACCCCAAGTTGTTGTCAGGGATGGACTTCCCATTTACGATATGGGGGATAGTGGGGCGCTGGTTGATAGAAACCCAACCCGGACTTTTATCAGGGCTGTTTTTGAATTGAAAAATCTTCCTGAAGACAGCAACAGATGTGGGGACGTTGTGCTTGGCGCATTGCGACAGATAGCACAGAATCAACCTCCAGGAATTAGGGGGAAGTTGGCAAGGGCTGATGCCCACATCAGCCAGTAGCAAAGGAATGAATGGATGAAAAGGGAGTCTAATACCTGCCCTCAGAGTATCCGTATAGACGCATAGCGCGTCCTTCTTCCACTGACAGGCCCTGTCGGCCGGACCCGCAAGAACCAGCTTAAAAGGCTCCTTGATTTTGAAGCAGCTGCTCAACTTTTCCAGCTCCTTGGGATCCCGTAAAGCACTGATATGATCGTGCGCGTCCAGATGTGCATCAGACGGATGCTCGTCCCCTCGAGTGTTGATCATGTCGATTAAGGAAGTATACCTCGATCGAATAGGAAAATCATTGGACTTTCTAGCCACGTTCATCTTGGCCAAATGAGTCATTCTTTTGTCAGCCATCTGAAAAAAGTATGAGGCACGTAAATAGGCTATCTTAAAATGGCACACAATGGAAAAATAGAAATGAAAAGCAAAGGGAGGAATCTTACCTGAAGAAGCGCTCCTGAAAAAAGGCTTTGAGCTCCGACTTGCTGTTATTCCTCTGAGAATCTTAGCAGGAAGATGAAGAAGAAAACTAAGAAATGAGAAAGTGAGGAGTAATAGCCTTTCCTCATTCCTTTATATAAGAGGAAAAGGAAGTTGAAGGGACGAAAAGCCCATTGAGGACAAAAGCCCATAAGAAAAAGCCCAGAAAAAAGAATATTCCAGAATATTTCAAGGAATTCTAGAGCATTCTTAACAGGGTGTATTAAGCCCAGATCAATAAAAGAGGCCCAATAAGATTTGAAAAGGCCCAATAAAAGAGGCCCAATAAGATTTGAAAAGGCCCAATAAAAGAGGCCCAATAAGATTTGGAAAAGCCCAATAATAGAGGCTCAGAAAAATTTATTAAGGCCCAACAAAAAAGGCCAGGCCCAAATCCAATTAGGATTTGGAAAATACAATACCCTAAATTAAAGCTAAATAAAGAAGGCTAGTGGAAGACCAGGAACCAGGTCGAAATCCAGGTCGTGAATCCTGCCCGAAATCTTTCGAGCAGACACCCGAAAATAGCGGGTAAAAATGACCAGAATCCAGGTCGAAATCCAGGTCGTGAATCCTGCCCGAAATCTTTCGAGCAGACACCCGAAAATAGCGGGTAAAAAAGACCAGAATCCAGGTCGAATTCCAGGTCGTGAATCCTGCCCGAAATCTTTCGAGCAGACACCCGAAAATAGCTGGAATAACGGAACAGAATTGAGGTCGAAGCTTCGACCAGGAATGAGGTCGAATAAAACCATGCATCTTTCAAAAAAAAATAGGGATTAAAAACCCAGGTCGAAGTTCGACTAGGATCCTGGTCGAATTCCAGGTCGAGGATCCTAGTCGAAATCCTTCGACCAGGAAGCAAGAAAACCAAAGAATTTTCGAACAGGATTCAGGTCGAAATATCGACTAGAATCCTAGTCGAAATCCTAGTCGATAGGCTTAAAAAAAAAAAAAAAAGGGGGGGTTGAATTTTCGACCTAGATCCAGGTCGAATTTTCGACTAGGATCCTGGTCGAATTCCAGGTCCTAGATCCAGGTCGAATTTTCGACTAGGATCCTGGTCGAATTCCAGGTCGTGGATCCTAGTCGAATTCCTTCGACCAGGATGGCAAGGCTGACCCCTATTTTCGACTAGGATCCAGGTCGAAATTTCGACTAGGATCCTGGTCGAAAAAGGGCTGGAAATCTGAAAATTCCAAAAAATTAGGGAAAATTAGAGAAAATTAGGGAAAAATCCCGGAAATTAGGGAAAAATCCCAGAAAATTAGGGAAAATCCCGGAAATTAGGGAAAAATCCCAGAAAATTAGGGAAAATCCCGGAAATTAGGGAAAATCCCAGGAAATTAGGGAAAAATCCCAGAAAATTAGGGAAAATCCCGGAAATTAGGGAAAAATCCCAGAAAATTAGGAAAAATCCCAGAAAATTAGGGAAAATCCCGGAAATTAGGGAAAATCCCAGGAAATTAGGGAAAAATCCCAGAAAATTAGGGAAAATCCCGGAAATTAGGGAAAAATCCCAGAAAATTAGGAAAAATCCCAGAAAATTAGGGAAAAATCTCGGAAATTAGGGAAAATCCCAGGAAATTAGGGAAAAATCCTGGAAAATTAGGGAAAATCCCAGAAAATAAGGGAAAAATCCCGGAAATAAGGGAAAAATTCCTGGAAATTAAGATAATTCCTGAATAAAAGGAAAAATTCATTGTAAATGTGTAGGTCGCTCCACACTTTACGGAAAAATGAAACCTTGTAAGGGAACGAATGGACTTAACTTCTGCGAAACCTAATCAATGTTTCCCAAAAGTTGGGGGGCAAATGATAGGGATAAATAAATTATGATTGTATAATTAAATATTACATTAATTGTACAATCTGTGGGCTGCTAGGCCCAATAAAAAGATATATGATACTCAGACCAGAAAGGTTAAGCCTGATGGACCAGATCCGGCCTGATGGAATAAAAAAGGCCCAAAAGCCCTGATTATTAATTAAATTCGTAATTAATTAATAAGGGACAAATCAGATGTTGAAAAGAGTCCCGATAAGGATATAAATCCTTGGAGATTAGCCTCAAGAGGACCTAAAAGGATAAGGAATCAGTTTCCCACTACCTAGGACTCCAAAGTCCATTCTAATTATGAGACTTGCCCACCAAGTCTCCTATACCAAGTCCAATTCAAGGACTCCCAACATCTATATAAGGGGTCTCACCCCCACCAATCAGAACTACGTTTTTTGGCTTGATTCTCTAATTCACAGAGATACGTAGGCATCTCGTAAAGGCAGATTGAGTCACGAAACACGAGAGCAGCCATTAAAGGCCTTGAGCTCCCGAATCTTAGTATTAAATACAGCAAGTAATAACCTTGGTTTTTTATCCATAACAGTATTTTTATTATTAGTGTTCTACAATTTCCTGTGTTCTTTAATAATTTTGTGTACTGTATATTTTATATTGTGTTATGTGTTTTCTTTTCTTAAGTATTTTTTATATTATGTTCTATATTTTATATTTTGTTTTATATTTTTTGTTATTAGTGTTCTACCATTTCATGTGTTATGTAATAATTTTATGTTCTTTAATTTAATTTGTATTCCATGCACTGTTTTATTTTAGAGTGAGATATATTTTTTAAATCTTTTCTAGTTTTTTCAATCTCATTAGCTAGAAAACATTGGATAGGGAATACAATATAGTGAAATAAGTGTTCATGACAAACTAAAAAATTTACGGAATACATGAACTCTAAACAAATTTTTATCTTTTTTATTTTAATTGTAAATTAAATGCAATGTATTTTATTTAGAATTTAATTATTTTTATCAAATATATATTTTTTGTTAAAATATTAAATTTGATGTAAAACCTAATCATTTAAAGGTGAGTCAAATATTGTGTTTAATAAATTATAATTTTAGTTAAGGTGGGAGTGTGCCAGTTTGAGTGTCGGTTTTTTAAAAGTCAGATAACCTACATATCGTGCACCATGTTTTACAATAAATCTAAACCGTTGAAATGAAGTCAATCTAATGGCTATTATTGAGTTACCAAGTTAACCACTAAAATAAGTTACCATTTGATCCTTACTCTCGCTCTCTCACTATATATATATATATATATATATATATATATATATATATATTCCCAGAATCTAGTTTGTATCTCTCTCGAGGTCACTCCAGGGATACCTAATAGCTTAGACAATTGATTGTTTACCGGATAGCCCGATAGTTAAACTCGTTATATATTTTCCATACGTATGCGTAGTGTGTGTTGCATTCACGTTTACTTTCTTGTCTTGCATATACTTGTGTGAAGAATCCACTTTGTGATTTTGACCGGGTTATACTGTAACGCATAATAACGTGGCGGAAGCCAAATAATATTATATATGTATATATATATATATATATATGTATATATTGTTATATATACCTATATCCGTGCTTGCTTTTATATTCACCCCTATTTAACCTAATGATATTGTGGTTCGTAGCTAGTATTTTTTTCTTTGCAGTGCGGTGAAGTGAAATGAGGTGATCCTTGTTCTAAGACCCAAGTCTTGGATGTACTAATGAGGAGTTAGTAGCCTTCACACCGTGAGGAGGACTAAAGACCCGAGACCTAAGATCTAAGATCCGAGACCCACAAAGAAGAAGTACTGAGTCTACCAAAGGGATTTACGATTTCTTGAGGAGGTGACTAGGTGTTATGCTCTGAGATAGTTCTTGTAATTTATATTTTTGCTATTGTATTTTGAGGGGTTAATGGCACTACACCATAGATGGCTATAGCAACAGCAAAACAATGTTACAACAGGCCAAACAAATGTTACCATAGCCCACCAAAAGCCCTAAGGTAACATAAAAATGATGTTGCTTTTTTTTCAAGTTACCTTTGGCCCCTAAGGTAACATTCCTTTTTCCCTGCTGCAATATTGAGTTTTGTGTTACAATAGGCTTCAAAGGTAACATTAAAGTATGTCTATAGTATCACACTGTATATGTTACCTTTGTACTTAAAATTTGGGAAATAATGGTCCCCATATGTGGGCCCCAAAATCATTGTAACATTTTTTCTACTGTAACATTTTTGTAATTATTTCTATTATATTATACCAATTTGTTTGTAACATTTAGTACCTAATATAACATATTTCTCAAACAAATTGACAGGAATTTGTTTGTTAATTGAACATGTCATAAACCTATTTTTTATACAAGTCAACAAAATAAAAAAATGAGAATGATTAGTTTTGGATTCAAAAACTACATGATTAAATGGACAGAGCATAAGCAAAAAATACGTATATGCTCTTGGGTGTCATTTGCAGCTTGTCTTGGTCTTCCAAGAGTTTTTATTTAGCCAGTTTCATAAGCTTAGCCACCTCAAGATCTTTTCTCATCTTCGTCTTGTACATCTCAACAAATGTAATAAGCTCTTCTATAATTGCCTTCTCTCCCTCCCTGAAAACATAAATAGGATAATGCTATAGATGAATGTCTGGATAAAAATGTAAATAACCTCAATGGATACATGTAGCATAGAAAATGTTAGTTCTAAGTAAATGTTGATTCCAGAACCCAAAATTTAATCAAATTGCAAGTACTGTTGCTTTATGTTACCTGAGCAAATGCATATGGCAGTGCTGAATACATCCATGCTGCTCTTTTATGATAGAAGACTATTCTTTCAACTGCCACAACTGACTGTACGACCCCAACACTTTTTCACTCCAGAAACAAAACAGAAGCATACAGAAGCCCACAAAATTCACGTTTTATTTTTATAGAATCATACGTATTTCAAATACCAGTTATTTTTGCATTTTTGAATTTTTCAAAAATTTTTGGAGGAATTTTGACATAAATTTTGTATTTATCTGATTAAAAATTATTCCCCCTTTAATTATTAATTTTTGGCTAATTATTTTTATTAAATGATATTATTAGGCCCTAAATAATTTTAGGGGTATTTTTATGTAAGTATAAATAGATTTTTTTAATTATTAATAATTACATCAAAAAATCAGATTGTATTTTATTTTTTTTTTGAAAAATTAGAAAATCCTCTAATATTTGTTCTTCATGATCTTGAGAATCAATCTAGATTTTAAAGGTGATTCTGGTCTCGGATTTTGATGTTCTAGTAACCAAATCGAAGCACTCGATCTCCTCTTTCGTAATCCATCATCAAAATCATCAAAAGATTGATAACTTTCCAATTCGAATTTTTGGGTTTATGTTGAAATTCGGGGGTTTTTGTTTGAAGGATTTTTGATTCGATTTGATGATACCAATAGCTTTTTTGCATCATTTACAATCGATTCATATTAATTTTGTGTTTACTCTATTACCAGATGGTGTTAGCCGAGTTATTAAGTTTTATCATTATTATTTTTGAATATTCCGAACTATAGATGATGTGGGTGTTAGTTATAATGATATGATATGATTGGGGAGTTCCTAAGCTTCATTTCTGTGTATAAATTACCGTGTTTCGTATGATATTAATGAAAAAAGATACTCCCCGGGAATTGATACGAGTTCGTCGGATTTCATGTAATTTGGGCCGGATTTTTTTAACCTTTTGATTAGTTAAGGTTGTTATGCTTGGTTTTGTGTTGTGGAGTTTAACTGAAATGTTTTGGCATTGAAACCTGTGAGAAACGAATCAGGAACAGGGGAGTTGCGATCGCCGGAGTTGGCCGGGAAGTCGCCGGATTCTGCCATTGTTTTCGGCGATTTCTTTGCTTGTTTTTGGCAGATCCATGACCCGGGTTCCGACCCGTTTGCCTTAATCTGACCCGGTTTTGATCCCCTCATAACCTAAACCCCAATTGAATTCCTGTTTCTCAGTTTTTATTTTTAAAAATTAAATCAAAATTCTGATTTATATTTCAAAATTTTTGAGCCAAATAATGTTGACAAAATTCCGATTTCAGTTTTAAACGTACTGAGTCGAACCTTTTGACGAACCAAGTAATGTGTTATATGAATTATGTGATATGTGAGTTACGAGTTTACGTGCTATATGAATTACTTGTGTATGAGGGTCAAGAGTCTTGTGTTTGACTGTTATAATTATGTGTGGGCTATCGTATGGGTAGACGATAGGGTTTTGACGCGCAGTTCGTCGATTAATTATCGTTCAGACGATTAAAGTATTATGTTTTAATTATAGATGCGGATCATTCGAGTTGATCAGGAAAAGATGTTGGATAAAGAGTGAAATGGAATGGTATTGGATATCTGGCTTCTAGCGATCGCAGGAGCAGCACATCAGTGAATTGTCAAAAGGAAAGACGGTGATGCCATGAGATGTCAAAATGAGGGATTGTGTTATTGCGAGTGTGACTAACTACTAAATCTCAAAGGCAAGTATCCCTATCATCACTTATTGTTCAAGTGATATTTATTTTTGAATCCTATTATGCAAGTATTGCTTTTCCTATTTTCAGTTCAGAATAAATAAATGTTTTATATGTCGCTGAATTCAATGTTTATTATGCAAGAACTTTCCGCTATTCTATGTTCAGAATAGTTAAATATTTTTACTCATCAAATTACTGGATTTATTAATGTTTTGGATTTTGAGAAAAGTGATTTGGTTGCGAGTATTCCAGCCCAAGTGAATGGGGGAATAAAATTATTTCGGGTGTCGATTATTATGACCCCTTTTCAATAAAAGGTTTTAAGATTGGATCAATGCGTAAGTGACCAGGGCGGACGGTCCAGCGGAATGCTATTTCTATGTGTTATAAAAATATTATGACACAATTTGTGCCACATGCAGATATATTGCCTTTTTATTTGAGTACTCATGTTTTGGGGACATGTTTCTATGAATCATGACCTTGTGCTATCACTCGGGCTGATCAGCTTGTGATAGTACATCCGTCGGTGAATGATCCCAATCTAAATTATTATATTGTTTTTGATAATCATAGAATAAATGATTTATCAACTGTTTTCATCTTGGATTAATGGTGAAATGCAGTGTTGATTCAGATTCTGATTATGCCGATACTTACTTTGTTGTTAAATATCAAAGGTGGTATTAATATAGATGATTGATGCTGAATTCGGTATGGGATGTTGTGAGCATCAAAGTTCGTATTGATATCTAATTTGACATGACAACAAAATAAGTATTAATATCAAGAGTTCGATTTTGAATAAAGTTTATGTTTCAATCCATAATCATTACTTCTTGTTATTATTTTTTACGATATTTTTGTAAACACGGTTTTACGAGTTTTATCCTCGCCAAGATTCAAAGTATTGCTGAAGCATTTCGCTCGAAAATATCAAAAGAGTTTTGAATACAGTGAGAAACAATTATCCGATTCTTTAATAAATTTTCTGTTTCATCAATTCTGATTTTAAATGTTCTACTCTAATGCAGATGTCGGTTTTATATCAAAAGACCCTATATATGGTATAATGAACTTGCTGAGCATTTCTTCCGCTCATACTTGCCTGTTTTTAAATTTAACCTCCAGTGAGGATTAGCTTGCGCTGTTTAGCCGCGTAATTCGAGTAAGCAAAGAAAAAGCTCTTGGAAGGTGGTTGGTCCAGGATTTGCGGGCTAGTGTATGTTCTGTTATGAAAAGTTGTTTATATTATATTATATTATAATTGTGTTATTTTACAATTGGGCCTGGTATACTTCTTTTCGAAGTTATACTAGCGGGTTAGTATTGAATTGGAGTTTGTTGAAAAGAGTTTTTAAAGAAAAAAAAAGTGAAAAATTTATTTGTGGAATTTGGATTTCTTGTTTCCAGAACTATGATCTTAAAAGATCTTGGATTAGTTTGGGGTAATGAATGATAAATATCTTCCGCTGGCATTTGCATTTTTATTTAACAGGTTAATTTGGATTGAGGTTTTATAGTGACGACCAAATCCTATGACCCCGGATTTGGAGGCGTTACAGGTTGGTATCAGAGTCGAAGTTATAGTAAACTAGAAATGAGAGTGTGTAGGAGTGTGTATAGCTATGTGCTCATGTTTGAGCTCATATCGGGTTCCTATTGGACTATTGGATATATTACCAACGAATAAGCTAAGATAGGCACATTCGTTTGAGATGGTTGTGTTGAGCTGGACAAAACTCTTGGCAGTTGCAAACATGTATTGTGGAATCTTCCGAGATTACAATTCGACGACGATGGAGATTATCGATATCCTTGGAACATGAAGAAGTGTCTAGAATCGGATGATGAGTCAGCAGAAAAGTTCAAATAGAAGATAAATATTAAGACCTTGGCAATACCTTCCCTTTTTATAATTTCTTTTGACCTCTCTCAAAAGAGGTATCTGTTAGAGGATATATTCCCTAACACTCGTTTAGTCATTTTATGCCAAAATCTTGTTTTCTGGATTCCATTTCCTCCAGAAATATCAGCTTTGAAATCTTTTCAGTTTTATTCATTTGATTTTGAATTCCTTTCATATTCTTTTATTCTGACTGAGATGAACAACCCTAACTATAGGGGACACAAGGTATACTTGTCTGTGTGATAGGAGTTTGATGGGATAACATCACTTGTGTGTGTTATGACTACAAGAAGGTTAACAACATTTAGTAGTGTCTTAATTTGGACACGCAATACCCAGTTCGTTTGATCATATTGATCTCTCAGTTATTCTTTCTTTTCAACAATACTTTCTCAAAAATTTAGATTTGGTAATCCACAATGGTGGGACACCTATTATGATATGAAATTCTTTTCTTTTTGGAATTCTATAATTTTATCATCTCAAATATTCGAAGGTATGCAAATAAAGTTGAGCTGGATTATCCGGGTCAAGTTAAGTAAGGCTATGTGATCGGATTTCCAATAGCAACAACGGATTGTAATGGGATTAAAATATCAGTGGCGTATAACGAAGTCAACAATTCTCTATTTATCTCTCTCTTTCATTTTCTTTCTCTTTATATTTCTCTCTATTCTACTCTCTTTCGATCAATAAAAGTGATTCTATTGAGAAATTAGTCAAATGATATGTAGAGGGAACAATGGTGTGGAGTGAAGCTCCCGTGATAACTATGTGGTATAAGGAATTGCAGTGTTATTGCAAATTTTGAGAAAAGTTATGTATGCAAGATTGGGAAGTTGGTAACCAGACCCTTAGTACTTTCGTCTGCTGATTCCGAGGGCGGAATCCTTATAAGGGGGTAGATTGTAATATCCCATATTTTCAGGTACTATTATTATTATTTGAAATTATTTATGTGATTCATGTGAATTTTAATGAATTATCTGGTAATTGGAGTTAATGTTTTGGATGTTTATATCTGATATTCTTTGAGTATTCTAATTTTTATATGTTCAGAATAAAATATGGATAATTGTGATATTTTTCTGGTAATTTTTGGACTATTATATGATTTTATAATGATTTATGGATTTATTAATTATCTTCTGAATAATTACAAAACTATTTTATAAAACCGGGAATCGTCCAACCTCAACTGTTTTTACGTTTGTACAAACTAAAACTCTTCCGAAAACTTCTTCCTAACCTAATATGGTACTTCCGGACATTTTTCGTGTTTTGACTTTTTCGATCCGGAGTACGGTTTGACCCATACGAGTCCCAGCGTAAAATTTTCGATACGCTCATCATTTTTATAGATCGATAAAACCGGTATTCTCGAAAGACGGGATATAAATACTTTATTTTCATATAAAGTGTTTTATAAAAAGCTCGATTTTGTTGGTTTTCCAAATCTGATATTAAATTGTACCGTTTTATAGTTACTTAGCGGCTAAGTAATCTATTTTCGGATCTGATATGATCCAAGGGATACTGGTTATGTATTTTTGTTAGATATATTTGAGATGTCATGTCTAATATGTTTCATGTTTAGTTTTCAGATCTTAACAAACAGGAAATATCAGTATTTACTGGAATCAGTACTTACTGGAAGTCAGAACTTAAGGATATCAGAACTTAGATTATCAGAAGATAGATATCAAAACTTAAGTATGGGAGGACTTACAGTTAAGGAAGGAAGCTGATTTACGGGAAAGAAGATCGAGACTAATACAAAAGAAGATATGAATGGAAAAAGTTAGAGGACAGAAAGAATTATATGAGATATCTGATTGATGTATTTTAGGAGAAAGAATTATATTCCATATCAATTAGAAGTTATCTTGATACTGTGTACTATATAAACACAGACATAGGTTTACACTATATGTGTTATCATTATCGAGAAAATCATACATTGTAACCTAGCAGCTCTCGTGATATTTGTTCATCACTGAGAGAGAACAGTTCCATTGTAACAGAGTTTATTATATTGAATATATCCGTTTACTGTTACTTGTGTTCGAAATCGATTTGGTTGTATTCTACACTGTATTCAACCCCCTTCTACAGTGTTGTGTGACCTAAGAATTGGTATCAGAGCTTATATGTTAACACACATACAGTAAAGATCCAAAATAATCATGTCTGAAGAAGCAAAAAATCCAACCAAGCCCACCAAAACTGAAGAAACTAAAAACACTCAAATCCACAATCGATATGAGACTATTAGGGTTCCCATACTGAGACCGTCTTAGTATCCCATATGGAAAGTGAAGATGGCTATGTTTCTGGAAGCTACAGATCCAGAATATCTTGACAGAATTATTGAAGGACCACATAAGCCAACCAAGCTCTCTGTTGTAGTTGCAGATCAGCCAGCAAAGACCATACCAAAGGAGAAAACTGAGTATATAGCTGAAGATATCTCATCCATTACCAAGGATGTAAAGGTAAGGCATTTGATGCATAGTGCCATTGATAATGTCATGTCAAACAGGGTAATTCATTACAAGAATGCAAAGGAGATATGGGATGCTTTGGAGACAAGATGCCAGGGAACTGATGCAATCAAGAAGAACAGGAGGACTATACTCACTCAAGAGTATGAGCACTTTGACTCAAAAAGTGATGAGTCATTAACTGACTTATATGACAGGTTTGTCAAACTCTTGAATGATCTGTCACTGGTGGACAAGGAAAATGATCTTGAAGATTCAAATCTAAAATTCCTTTTAGCTCTTCCTGAAAGTTGGGATTTTAAGTCTACTACTATAAGAGACAACTATGCTCTTGATGAAACTACTCTTGATGAAATTTATGGTATGCTCAAGACTTATGAACTTGAGATGGATCAAAGAAGCAAGAGACATGGGAGAAAGTCAAGGACAGTTGCTCTTAAGTCTGAGGAGGAATCCCCTAAAGTGTTTGTCTCAAAGAAAGGCAAAGGAAAGGCTATCATCACAAAGTCTGATTCAGAATCATCAAGTTCTGATGATGATGATTTAAAAACTGAAAGTTTACCTGAAATAGATGTTGATGAAGAGATGATGAAATTGTGTGCTCTTATGGTGAAGGGTATCATAAAGATAGCCTACAGGAAATTCAGAATGGTAAAGAAGTTTTCCAAGAAAGGGTTCAGAAAGTATGAAGGCAAAAGTGCAAAGTCTGACAGAGGAGACAACTCAAATGTCAAATGCTACAATTATGGTGAAAGAGGCCACATATCTCCTGACTGTAAGAAAGGAAAGAGTGACAAAGGCAAGGCACTTGTCACAAAGAAGAAAAGCTGGACAGACACTTCTGATTCTGAAGATGAAGTGAACTATGCCTTGATGGCAAATGCTGATGGCAGCCCTGAAACTGCTGAATTAAAGGTACCTCAAACAACTTATGCTTTTCATACTGATGATATAACTGAGTTGAGATTATATCTTAAAACCATGTTTATTAGCTACAGAGATTAAACTTTAACATGTGAAAGATTAACTTCTGAAAATCTTGCTTTTAAGAAGAGGAATGATTATTTAGAAAAAGAGTTAGTTATGTTCCATCAAACTCCGAAAGAGAGAGAGATGATGCTTTTATGTTAGAGATGAATTGCTAAAATTGAATAAATCTCTCAAAACTGAGTTAGAAAAAGAAAAAGAGATTATCAGGACTTGGACTAACTCTGGCAGAACAACTCAGAATTTATTAAGTAGTGGAAACTGGAAAGAGGGCTTAGGTTATGGAGATGATAAAAGTGAAAAAGGAACTGAACAAATTGAGCCAATTGTTGTTAAACAACCGGCTAAGCCAAAGGTAAATCCTGTTAAGTTTGTAGCTAAAACTGTAAAGCCTGATTCTGAAAAGATGAAAGAGTCTATGACAAAAGTTTAGGAGAAGTCAACTTCTGACAAATTAGAACAGGATAAACTAGCTGAAGTCAATATAAGCTTAATGACAAAGAAGCAGTTTAAGCATAAGCTGAAAGAAATAAGGAATGTCAACAAGGTTAAGGCAACTAGGAAAAATAGGAATGGAAAGGAAGGTGTGAATAAAAGCAATAATTATATGCCTGTTCCTAATGCTACTAGAAAAAAATGTTATAATTTTGGAAACTCTAACCATCTTGCTTCTTTTTGCAGGAAGAATAAGAATATAAACTCATTACCTCCTAAGTCAGGAGTTAAGAGTCAGTCTGTTAGGTTTAAGCCACAAAATCCTTGTTTTCATTGTGGTAGTTTATGGCATTCCATTTATACTTGTAAGGAATATCATAGTTTATACTATAATTATTATCAAATAAAACCTTCTTTAAAGAAAGTTGCTTTAATTCCTTCTAGTGTAAAGTCTGATGCAAAGTCTGATATAAGTTCTGATAAACAGCATGTTAGCATAAATTTTGATATTAAATCCGCTGCAAATGCTAACAAACTTAAAAAGGCCAAAGGATCCAAGCAATTCTGGGTCCTTAAAACTAACCATTAGCGGTCTTTGTGATTGCAGGGCAACAGGAAAAACATCATAGTACTGGATAGTGGATGCTCAGGACATATGACTGGAAATAAAGCCCTGCTCTCAGACTTTGTGGAGAAAGCTGGCCCATGAGTTTCTTATGGAGATGGCAACATGGGAAAAACTCTGGGATATGGGAATATTAATCTTGGGAATGTCATCATTGAATCAATAGCTCTTGTCTCAGGACTTAAACATAATTTGCTGAGTGTGAGTCAAATCTGTGACAGAGGTTATCATGTGGATTTCTTTGAAGAACACTGTGAAGTTATAAGCAATTCTACAGGCAAAGTGGTTCTGAAAGGTTACAGGCATGGTAACATTTATGAAGCCAGACTTTCAACAAGTTCTGATGGTTCTGCAATCTGTCTGTTGAGTAGAGCATCAATTGAAGAAAGATGGAATTGGCACGAAAGACTCTCTCATTTAAACTTCAACAATATAAATGAGCTTGTAAAGAAAGATCTTGTGAGAGGACTGCCAAAATCAATATTTGCTCCTGATGGCCTTTGTGATTCATGTCAAAAGGCAAAACAAAGAAAATCTTCTTTCAAGAGAAAAACTGAGTCATCAATTCTTGAGCCTTATCACCTACTGCATGTTGATCTATTTGGTCCAGTCAATGTCATGTCTATTGCAAAGAAGAAATATGCTATGGTTATAGTGGATGAGTTCACAAGGTACACTTGGGTGTACTTCTTGCACAAGAAGAATGAAACTGCATCTACTCTAAATGATCATGTCAAACAGCTGGATAAGTTGGTCAAAGATTCTGTTAAAATTATAAGAAGTGATAATGGCACTGAGTTCAAGAATTTAATCATGGAAGAGTTCTGCAAAAAGTATGGAATCAAACAGGAATTTTCTGCACCTGGAACTCCACAACAAAATTATGACGCCCCCAAATCCGGGGTCAGGATTGGGTGCCACTACACAACTTTAAATAATCATAAAACCTGCATATTAAAATAAATATACAGATAACCCCTCATATTCGGGATCGCTTACAGGTTATAGTATGAAAGAAGAATCTAACCTTCTAAAATTTACATTGTATAAATACAGTTTCATTACCTCCTTACTAATTTCTTTGTATTGATCACTCTGACATCTCCAAATTTCTTCAGCTGGAATCTCACCACTTTTGCTGTCTAATAAAAGCTATTCACTTTGCCCTCATTTGATACTGAAAGAAATAAGAGTTCACAAAGCAAGAGTGAGCCAAAAATGCCTGACAAGTATTATAAATGGTTTCCAGGTATCAGATCAGAAAACTCCTGGAAACGATTGTTGAATGATTTTAAAAACGTCTTTACATATCTAAATAGTTGAGCGAACAAAACATCAGCCCTCATTGGCCTTTAATAATAAATCACCTTTTTCTGTAAAGGAACAGGGATCCTTTCAATATTTCATCCTTTTGAAATTTTTAATTACGAACTATTCGGGAAGGAATGCCATTAAGGGCGATCAACAATAAATTAGACTAGACACTAGAAATCAATATATGCACTATAACCTGCTGATCAGTCAGGATACAGTGCGGATCTATACCCAACTGCATAGACCCAACCAACATATAGGGTACCCAAGCAACTACGGCCTAAGGGTCCGGTTCATCCCTGACCCATAGGATCCACCTTATCACTGGTCCTAATAGTATCCGTCCAGCCCGTAGAGTATTTTGATATCAAATCATTTTGATTTCAAAACATCCCAAATCAGGGTTCGCAAATAACCCGAATGAATGGGTATTTGCTCAAGAGAGCAATCGATAATATAGGAACAATAATGAAAAGAACTGGCATAATAAGAGTAATTGCAGCAAAGTATAAAACAGTTAACTATTCTGAACTTAGAATAGGAGCGAATAAATATTTGCAGTATTTAAGTAGAAAGGTTAAGAATACTTGCAGTATTTAAAAGAAAAGTCAAGAATACTTGCAATATTTAAAAGAAAGTTCAGGAATACTTGCCTTAATTGATAATCCCTTGATCTTTAACTAACTGCCATATCACTCAGTCATGTCGCATCTGTATTACTCTTGACGGGCTACTTGACCTTTCTTATCATTTAATCACTTAAGTTTATCTTTATTCTGAATCCACTCATTTTAGTACTACACGCAATCAGGCTTTACTTCTACAATCTCTATCTGACTTTGAATGTCTCGCACTATGTGCATCTATCACAAATGATACTATTCAATGAACTGACAATATATAATTGACTTTTCTATAAACTTATCCCTATCGTCTACCCGCCCGATAATAATAGATAAGAATCACATCTCATTCAGATAACGTTTAGAATTGAAATTGGGTGAAAAAAAGTATTTTATTGATCAATAACCGGCTCAGAGGGATCCATAAAACAAACGTCCTTTAGATACAAAGGAATTTAGGTCTCGACAATATCTTTAATAGAAGTAAAATATTTTTCTGAGTCTAGAGGCGTTCGTTTCGTATTAAACGGACGAACGATTGATTTATTATGAATTTTTGAATATTTTTCGGAATTAAAACGGTCTCCGAATCATTTTATAATTAAATAATAGCGTTTGAATACCCGAATTTGATTTTAAGATTATTTAATAATAATTATCGAGTCTTGAAAATAATTTAGAATAATATCTTTTAAACTCGAAACTATTTTTCAGAATTTTTAAATCAAAAATAAATAATTAAATTTAATTATTAAATCAATTAAAATTAATTAATAATTAATTAAATTAACTAATCAATTAATACTAAATTAATCGATTAATTAAAACAATTAAATTTAATTAAATTTAATTAATAAAATAACTCAGATTTATTTTAGAATTAATAAATAAGTAAAAATGAATTTTTGGAAATTTAAACTGAATTTTGAATTAAATAAAAAGAAAAGAAATGCAAAAACAGTTTATATGAATTGGAATTGGGGCTGATTAGATCGAAACCGGGTTAAATAGTTCAGGGAAACGGGTCAAGAAGAACATAATCGGGTCGGGTTTGAAGCTCTCCGGATTCTGGGAAATTCCGGCGACTTCCCCGATTCCGATGAGTCCCAATCGGGGTTCAAAACACATGCTTTTCTATCGTTTCTTCAGCTCAACATATCACAATCACTTCCAGAAACTCAAACATGACTTAATCATCAGCATATCGTCGCCCCATCAACAACTCCGGCTTAAATCGGAAAAAAACGCCGGCGATCTTCTGGTGAAGATCGAATTCACAAAAAACGTAACCAAATTCAACATTCTTTATATCAAAATAATGCTCAGAATATTTAGAACTTATTCATGGTATCATAATCAATCACCAACTCATGGATAATCCGGAAAAACTGAATGAAGAAAACGAATAGAACAATAATAATAAAAACTTGCTTTAATCGATTTAACAAACGTTTGATACAAATAACTACATGAATCGATTGTAAATCACATAAGGAATCTATCCCAAGTGTCAAAATCAAACAATAACTCGAGAATCAAAAATACCCAAAAATTAATTAAGAACATTCATAATTATAAACCCTAATTCATCAATTCGATAATCAAACCTAAATATCTACATGTTATTGAACTTGGGTTTTGACATATAATATATCAAATTGACCAGAAAAATATTATCTACATGATGGAATCATCAAATCATATCAACGATATCATGAAAAAATTTCATAATTTAATCATCAAATAATTTGAATATAATTAAATAAATAAATAAGAAAATTACCTTAATTGCTGCAGGTTGGTTACGTTACATTAATGCCTAAACGCAGAATATCGGCTAAAAAGAGCTGCCGTTGGAACTTCTGGAATGGACTGATACCCGTAGAGAGACACGATAACCTGCACTAAAATGGTTGATTGATTCGGAAAGTACTTTTCGAGAGCTTCATTTTGATATATTACACGATTAAATCGGAGTTCGGTAACGCCTTCGTTCATGCGTTTGATTCTCAGGAACGTATCGGTTTTTAGGATTTTTCTCTGTATTTATTGTATTTTTTACTGGATGCAAATGAATAAACGAATAAAATGAAATAAGAAATATGTTATTTATATTTACGGATTATTGGTTCGTTCTGGATCAT
Organism: Apium graveolens; assembly: GCF_009905375.1. Classification (NCBI taxonomy): domain Eukaryota; kingdom Viridiplantae; phylum Streptophyta; class Magnoliopsida; order Apiales; family Apiaceae; genus Apium; species Apium graveolens. The sequence goes on along the minus strand of NC_133656.1, from coordinate 688,607 downwards.
TTTGGATCGTTAAATTAGTAGCTTAGCCGCTAAGTAACTGCAATAACGATCCGATTTGATATCAGTTTTGGATAATTATCTCAACCGGGCTTTTTATAAAACACTTTATATGAAAAGAATGTAATATTATCCCATCTTTTGAGAATACGGGTTTTGTTGATTCTCCGAAATGATTATTGTATCGAAAATCTTGCGCCGGGCCGCGCACGGGTCAAATCATAATCCGGATCGAAAAAGTCAAAACACGGAAAATGTCCGGAATCACTAGATTAGGTTAGGAAGGAGTTTTCGGAAGAGTTTCGGGTTGTAAAAACGTAAAAACGGTTGAAGTCTAACAATTCTCGGCTTTATAAAATAATTTTGTAATTATTCAGAAAATAATTAATAAATTCATAAATTATTATAAAATCATATGACATTCCATAAATTACCAGAAAAATACCTTAATTATCTATATTTTATTCTGGACATATTAAAATTAACATACTCACATTTTATTATATACAAACATCCAAATATTATTATCACTCATCAGATAATTCACCAAAAATTCATATAATATTCACATAATAATCATATATTGATACAATTAATTACACGATATTTCCCGGATGTTACATCCTTCCCCCCTTAAAAGGATTTTATCCTCAAAATCACACTAAGGAATAATACTGATACTTTTCAAGTTTATCACTTTCATTTTCTCAGGTTAATCTCTCAACCTTATAATTTTTTTTATAACCTTCACGCATAATATCAATCTTTCCTTAATAGTCTCTCGCTAATAACATATTCTATTTGTTGCTTATATAACTCAATTCAAATCTCCATCTTCTATATATAATAGAGCTAACTTACTCTTTCTGGGTATACACATATAAACACTCTATGAATCCGCTATACGGATAGCGGTGAAGCTAGCTCACTTCTATTTATCCTGTCTATTTTACTATCTAGGAGGGACCAACATAACACATCTTAATTCTTTTTTTCTTTCTAATTCTAATAACTTGTGCTTATGTACGTTTCCAACTGTTACTCGGTGTTAAACCTCGTCCTCCTATATTTCTTCGTTCAAATAACCTAATTGGTAATCGCTTCCCATCACAGTCGAGGCTCTTTAACCGTTCCTGTAATCTTCTTCTTGATTTGTAAATGATGCACTAAGACCAGGGCGTATTTGCTTTCTAACATTAACTATGATATTTTACAAGTATCTTTCCTATAATTCTTTGGGTCTCATCACTTTAATCGCAATTCAACGGTCTCTTATCGACATTAAATCTATCAGTTACTCACGTAACCTGAATCAATCTTTATTTTATCTTAGGGAGCTAAATTACCCTTTTTAGTCATATATATTTGAATATCTTATAAACTCGTCATGCCTGTAACAAGAAGGCCAACTCATTCGTAATCGTTCTATCTATCTCACTGACTGAATAGACTAACTTAATTTATACTGATCTGCTTCCCTTTCCAATTCTAATAATTCGTGTTTATGAACCTTCCATTTTCCCTGCCTGTTCTACTTTAATTTTCGCGTCTCCTTCTGTTTGGTTAGTCTAGCCCAAGATCGTTTTCAATCGTATTCGAGAAGCATTAGTTGGTCTCTTGTACTTTCCCTCCGTGTGCGCCCGATATACTGAGTTCATGGCGTCTGATGCTTCAAACTGTTCTAAATCTATTCAAAACTAAAAAGAAAATCTTGACATTTTCATTTCACTCATCACTTCATAGTATTTTTCAATTTCTTTTCAATCACTATCAATTATATTCATTGAGCAAGAATCCTTTACTATTGAAAAGGAAATATTAGTTTGGAATAGGATAAATCACAACTTTATTCGAAACCGAATTCATGGTATTAATACTCATTTTGTTATCATATCAAATTAGATATCAATATGAACTTTGATGCTCACCACATTTCATACTAAAGTCAACATCAATCATCTATATTAATACCACATTTGATATCTAACAATAAAGTAAGTATCAGTATAATCCAGAAGTCGGATCAAAACCTGTTCTCAATTTTTAACTTTTCCAATTCCTTTATCCACTCCTCAGCAATCTTAGTGATATTTACCCTTTCTTTTTATTCAAAACATCTGTCTCTGAATGGATCTTGTTTGGTTGGTAATTAACCATACTTTTGTAGTTCATAATTAATTATAACCAGAGTTCATACCTTTGAAGCTTAGAATGCAGTTGCAAATCTTTCACCCTTCGCATATCTTCAGGTGTTCAACTTGGTCTCCCTTAGTTCTTGAATGGGCGAGGATGTTATTAATAAATACAATCACACTATCCAATTACTCCTTATACACTATGTTCATTTAATCTTCAGACTTGCAATTTCTGATAATCAATGCGTGACTTCATACCTCTCTACTCTTTTCTCCATGATCACTTTTGTGTATAGCGCGAAGTACCCCTTTATTTCATTATTTTTCTATTCCACATTTCTGAAGTTTTCCTTTACTCAATATCTTATTTCTAATGGGTTATACGATACATGGCTTTTGACACCAGCTTGACTCGTACAGTAACTGATGAAAATCCTTACCTCATTTCCCGAGGTAACCCTGGTAAATCGTTCGTTAGAATCTTCGGGACTTCACTTTAATTATGGAGAATTTGAATATGAGATTCATTGCATCGTTCTTCTCTAATAGTTTTCCACGAATACTGTTGTTTAATCTTCCCTGCTTCCGCGCATTCTCTGAATAAAATTTATATCTTCAATTATCGGCATTTCACTTCATTCTCCTATCAGTTCTGACATAGTTGACAGTCACCACTTGCTTATATCCTGAACTATTTTAGAAAATTTCTTTATCACCCTTTTGATTCCACTTCTTTTTTTATTTAGTTGTTCATTCTCATTACTCATTAACTCTTTTAACATAAGTAATGCCTTTTTCTTGATAATATTAATATGTGCATTATTAGCTAAGCCGTTTCTAAAGTTAATTAAAAGCTTTTATTTATAATATTTAAGTTCTTACTGACATAATTATCAAAATTCACCGATAGTTACTTTCTTAGCCTCACTTAAATCATCATTGATCGCATATTTGGCTTTCTCCAATTGATCAGCATTTTCTCTTCTCAAGTTCACATGCGAACTTCGTTAGTCTTCTTCTTACATCGGATATTTGGATTTGCGAGCTTTCAAAAACTTTTATTCAATCGCCATTCGATATGGGTATACTTTCAAGCCCTTCATGGATTGCTATTACAGATGATAGAATCTCTTTGCTTTATCTTGAACCTTCGGTTCTTGAAAACATTTTTCTTACTAGCATGTACCAATTACTTTATGTTCCTCTTGTTTATCTAAAAGAGCGTATTTATCTAGATAAAGTCTCGCACAGGTTTGTGGTAACATCACGCTAATTCTACTAAACTTTCGATTCCTGCTAATGTCATCACTTCCTTCAACTTGCTAACCGCTTTGATTTTGGATCCGAAAATCATGTTAGAGCTTGACTCAATCTACTTGGAATCGATCTCTATTTAGCTAACCATTAGTTGGTAAAGTTGATCAATTAACTCTTTTAACCGATCACTTAAGCCAAGTAAAGACTAGCTAACTAGAATCAAAGACCAATTACATAAAGTCAGTTCGATCATAACATTCTTTCTCAAGAACCAAAATCACAACCATTTGAAGTACAACTGGGAGTGAGAATATACTTCTTTATCCTTATATGTAGAGTAATTTCTGAATATTTGGGCATCACCTCCCTTATAACATCGACTACCGGTCGGACTCAAGGCGACACCATTAATCTACCAAATCATCTACAATCACATCCATCCATTTCCATTAACCAAATTCATCCATCTACCCTAGTTCAAACTATATCATTCTGATTAGTATAGGTATGATTAACTGGCATAACATATATCTTTTGAAATGAGACTTAAGGTCTTAAATCAACAAGGATTAATATAACCATTCCCTTCCCAGCTCTTTCAGAATATTACAAAGTTTTATCAGTAATCTTTAAAATTTATCTCGTATCTCAAAATTTTATTTCGCGAGTATTTTGGCTTATTTATTATCGTTACTAATTGTGTATAGTTACTCTTTTAAAAATTATGCCGCATCCTTCAACGAATTACACCAATACTCCTTCTTTGACAATATACACTCAATTTCATTAGTGAGTTTGTTTATCTTTCAATAACCACGCAGGGTCTTGATTATCATCGTCACAATAGGGTAACAACTCCATCATCATTTTATTATTTCTTAAAAGGTATCGCAGTCGAATCACCATTACTTTACCTCCACTTATGTTCCCGTATCGAGTTTTCGTTACCGACCCGGTTATGGGTATTAAATTCATCATAACTTATTTACTCAAGGTAGAGAACTTCATAATTTCTTGAAGAACACGCTCACAATTTGTTTGCTTTGCATACAGCCTTACTTCCTTAGTTTATAACTAGTTTATTTGTTACGGTTCGCTAACCATTCATTTCACCGTCAAAATCCTCTGATTTGAAGAGTGTTATGTTAACGTAATCTATCATACTTATGAGATCCACGTAACACGAACAACTATCTGAATTGGTGTCTACGCCACGTCCATGTTATCGATGAATTCCTTCTTCCTTACCCGCAGATGTCCACCCTTTATCGGTTTGCAGTCGTATCTATGTTTGTTGTATGATGCCATGTGCGACACTATTTCATTTCTTTTGAAATCGTCAGAGAACAGATTCTACGCAAGAGGAGAGTTTGCGAATATGACTTTGATTGAAAACTGAATAAGGAATAAAAATGCTACAACCAATTGGGAGAATTTGTAATTCAGTAAATTGAAGGAAGAAGAATGAGTGAAGATTTAGATGTGATTGAGACAACCATATTCGTACTCAAGATAGCCAGTCTTTTGTACTATATGGCATACAACACATGATTAGGTGGCGTCCCACCCGACTCTTCATCATTTCGACAAAGCGTCATATCACAACACTGCTTGTCTCAATCAGAAATTAGTGATTTTAGGAGAGAAACAATTTAGAAGGAATACAATAAATTTTCTTTCGTCTTCATCTCATATGATTTATCCACAGAAGAAACTTATACATATCCAAGAATCAAGAAGAACATACGCTATCGTATTAAGAAGAGGAATTTCGATGTTGATCACCTTTCACGCTTCACCTAATTATGCCTTCAGAAACCAGTCGAATGAGAGATTCACAATTTTGGTCACATTATATCTTCAAAATGTCGTCTGAAAATGCCTCCACATTATATGCTTTAATGATTTGATCGTAATCGCGTTCCTACAAAATTTATAATTATCACTTCCGATTTCCTTTATGCCACGTAGGGTAACAGTCGATCCCCCAACGGCTCAACTCTGTCGATAGGAATACTATTTTTCTCCATTTATCTGGAAGATTCTTCCATTTCCTTCAGTCATCCACTGTCCATTCAAATTACGACTCTCATTAAATTTTTAATAATTTCATGAATTGGGTAAATAATATTTTAACATGTTCATTCAATTGTCGGTATTATTTAAACAAAGATTACTCTCGTCTTTCGCAAAAATTTTAAACTTTCTTCTGAATAGTGGGTCTACTTGGTCCTCCAGATTAACAATACTGAGTCTATAACCATTCTTCTCTTTAGGTCATTTTCTGTTTATAATAACAAGAACATAAATAGTAATTCAACCAAATTATAAAACTCATTTCATATAAAAATCTTCTGAAAGTTGATTAAGAAAATCTTCTCCGAAATCTCATTTTAAAATTTTGAAAATCAATTATTTGATCGTCATTACTAGATAAGTTACTTGCTATTCTCTTGATCCGCTAATGAAATATCTAATTAAAGAAATGCCCATATAAGGGTCTCTCCATTTTATTTTATTTTTATTATTTTTTTTACATCTTCTATTCTTCCTTGGATTCTGGTCGCACTTATTAGTCGAAGAAATTTCATTTACCGTCGTATATCATTTATTCGCAATTCCACCGCAATGCTGCCATTTAGTACTGTCTCTGATATTCTTGCCATTGTTTTTGACACTATGCTTAAAACCACGCAGGCGATTCGATGTCCGGTTTATGGATAAGGTCGCATCTTCTTGCTAGTCTTACCTATACCTAGTAAGGTTGATATCATTCCTTGCGCAGTCCCCGATAAGGGATATGAATCTTCTCGTAGCGGTGGTGCCTTCGAAACGTGCGACGTTAGTTCTTTATCAACTTCCATCAACTTGTTGCCTCCAGCGTGATACTCGTCCTACTACCTAATCCTTAGTTATATCGTACCCAAAACTCACCTAGCCCCTCTTACGCGAAATTCTCACAAGACTCATTCACATCTTCTTCAAAACCGCATGAAACGTAGGGTAGCATAACCAGTCTCCGCCGATTTATCGATTCCTCATTATTGTAGGATCTGAGAACTCAATATACCTATAACGTTGAGATATTCACCTTACACTTTTCTCAACCATCCTGGCTTACCAATTCCGTATCAGACCTGCTACTCCTCACTCGCACTCAATTCAAACTTAAAAAAAAATATGCCTAGGGTCTTTCCTATCTTGTATGGCCTACCACTCCTATCTTACTCTCACCTATTCTTATTTCAGTGACCAATAACCTGTAGCTCTGATACCAACTGTGCTGCCCCCAAATCCGGGGTTAGGATTGGGTGCCACTACACAGCTTTAAATAATTATAAAACCTGTATATTAAAATAAATATACAGATAACCCCTCATATTCAGGATCGCTTACAGGTTATAGTATAAAACAAGAATCTAACCTTCTAAAATTTGCATTGTCTAAATACAGTTTCATTACCTCCTTACTAATTTCTTTGTATTGATCACTCTGACATCTCCAAATTTCTTCAGCTGGAATCTCACCACTTTTGCTGTCTAATAAAAGCTATTCACTTTGCCCTCATTTGATACTGAAAGAAATAAGAGTTCATAAAGCAAGTGTGAGCCAAAAATGCCCAGCAAGTATCATAAATGGTTTCCAAGTATCAGATCAGAAAACTCCTGAAAACAATTGTTGAATGATTTTAAAAACGTCTTTACATATTTAAATAGTTGAGCAAACAAAACGTCGACCCTCATTGGCCTTTAATAATAAATCACCTTTTTCTGTAAAGGAACATAGATCGTTTCAATATTTCATCCGTATGAAATTTTTAATTACGAACTATTCGGGAAGGAATGCCGTTAAGGGCGATCAACAATAAATTAGACTAGACACTAGAAACCAACATATGCACTATAACCTACTGATCAGTCAGGATACAGTGCGGATCTATACCCAACTGCATAGACCCAACCAACCTATGGGGTACCCAGGCAACTATGGCCTAAGGGTCCGGTTCATCCCTGACCCATAGGATCCAGCTTATCACTGGTTCTAATAGTATCCGTCCAGCCCGTAGAATATTTTGATATCAAATCATTTTGATTTCAAAACATCCCAAATCAGGGTTCGCAAATAACCCGAACTAATGGGTATTTGCTCAAGAGAGAAATCGATAATATAGGAATAATAATGAAAAGAACTGGCATAATAAGAGTAATTGCAGCGAAATATAAAACAGTTAACTATTCTGAACTTAGAATAGGAGCGAATAAATATTTGCAGTATTTAAGGAGAAAGGTTAGGAATACTTGCAGTGTTTAAAAGAAAAGTCAAGAATACTTGCAGTATTTAAAAGAAAGTTCGGGAATACTTGCCCTAATTGATAATCCCTTGATCTTTAACTAGCTGCCATATCACTCAGTCTTATCGCATCTGTATTACTCTTGACGGGCTACTTGACCTTTCTTATCATTTAATCTCTTAGGTTTATCTTTATTCTGAATCCACTCATTTCAGTACTACACGCAATCAGGCTTTACTTTTACAATCTCTATCTGGCTTTGAACGTCTCGTAATATATGCATCTATCACAAATGATACTATTCAATGAACTGACAATATATAATTGACTAGTCTATACACTTATCCCTATCGTCTACCCGCCCGATAATAATAGATAAGAATCACATCTCATTCAGATAACATTTAAAAGACATGCTGATTCATTATTCACATAATACGTACACATAGGCATTTAATCATATTATCCATATAACACATAATCACGTAATTCATGTAGCACATAAGTTGAATCGTCAAAAGATAGGTCTCGATATGTTTAGAATTGAAATTGGGTCAAAAAGAGTATTTTATTGATCAATAACGGACTCAGAGGGATCCAAAAAACAAACGTCCTTTAGATACAAAGGAATTTAAGTCTCGACAATATTTTTAATAGAAGCAAAATATTTTTTTGAGTCTAGAGGCGTTCGTTTCGTATTAAATGGACGAACGGTTGATTTATTATGAATTTTTGAACATTTTTCGGAATTAAAACGGTCTCTGAATCATTTTATAATTAAATAATAGCGTTCGAATACCCGAATTTGATTTTAAGATAATTTAATAATAATTATCGAGTCTTGAAAATAATTTAGAATAATATATTTTAAACTCGAAACTATTTTTCAGAAATTTTAAATCAAAAATAAATAATTAAATCTAATTATTAAATCAATTAAAATTAATTAAAATTATTAAATTAACTAATAAATTAATACTAAATTAATCGATTAATTAAAATAATTAAAAATTAATTAAATTTAATTAATAAAATAACTCAGATTTATTTTAGAATTAATAAATAACTAAAAATGAATTTTAGGAATTTAAATCTGAATTTTGAATTAAATAAAAAGAAAAGAAATGCAGAAACAGTTTATGTGAATTGGAATTGGGGATGATTAGATCGAAACCGGGTCAAATGGTTCAGGGAAACGGGTCAAGAGGAAAATAATCGGGTCAGCTCACCGGATTCTGGGAAATTTTGGAGACTTCCCCGATTCCGATGAGTCCCAATCGGGGTTCAAAACACATGCGTTTCTATCGTTTCTTCAGCTCAACATATCACAATCACTTCCAGAAACTCAAACACGACTTAATCATCAGCAGATCGTCGCCCCATCAATAACTCCGGCTTAAATCGGAAAAAAATGTCGGCGATCTTTCGGTGAAGATCGAATTCACAAAAAACGTAACCAAATTCAACGTTCTTTATATCAAAATAATGCTCAGAACATTTAAAACTTATTCATGGTATCATAATCAATCACCAACTCATGGATAATCCGGAAAAATTGAATCAAGAAAATGAACAGAATAATAATAATAATAAAAACTTGCTTTAATCGATTTAACAAACGTTTGATACAAATAACAACATGAATCGATTGTAAATCACATAAGGAATCTATCCCAAGTGTTAAAATCAAACAATAACCCCAGAATAAAAAATACCAAAAAATTAATTAAGAACATTCATAATTATAAACCCTAATTCATCAATTCGATAATCAAACCTAAATTTCTACATGTTATTGAACTCGGTTTTTGACATATAATATATCAAATTAACCAGAAAAATATTATCTACACGATGGAATCATCAAATCATATCAACAATATCAAGAACAATTTTTCATAATTTAATCATCAAATAATTCAAATATAAATAAATAAATAATAAAATTACCTTAATTTCTGCACTAAGTGGTTGAATGATTCAGAAAGTACTTTTCGAGAGCTTCGTTTTGATATATTACACGCTTAAATCGGAGTTCGGTAACGCCTTCGTTCATGCATTTGATTCTCAGGAACGTATCGGTTTTTAGGGTTTTTCTCTGTATTTATTGTATTTTTTACTGGTTGCAAATGAATAAACGAATAAAATGAAATAAGAAATATGCTATTTATATTTACGGAATATTGGTTCGTTCTAGATCATTTTGGATCGTTAAATTAGTAGCTTAGCCGCGAAGTAACTGTAATAACGATCCGATTTGATATCAGTTTTGGATAATTATCCCAACCGGGCTTTTTATAAAACATTTTATATAAAAATAATGTAATATTATCCCGTCTTTTGAGAATACGGGTTTTGTTGATTCACCAAAATGATTATTGTATCGAAAATTTTGCGCCGGGCCGCGCACGGGTCAAACTGTAATCCGGATCGAAAAAGTCAAAACACGGAAAATGTCTGGAATCACCAGATCAGGTTAGGAAGGAGTTCTCGGAAGAGTTTCAGGTTGTAAAAACGTAAAAACGGTTGAAGTATGACGATTCCCGGCTTTATAATATAATTTTGTAATTATTCAGAAAATAATTAATAAATTCATAAATCATTATAAAATCATATAACATTCCATAAATCACCAGAAAATACCTTAATTATCTATATTTTATTCTGGACATATTAAAATTAACATACTCACATTTTATTATATACAAACATCCAAATAATATTATCACTCATCAGTTAATTCACCAAAAATACATATAATATTCACATAGTAATCATATATTGATACAATTAATTACACGATATTTCCCGGATGTTACAAAAATGGAGTTGTAGAAAGAAAGAACAGGACTCTCATTGAAGCTGCACAAACTATGCTTGATGAAGCAAAGCTGCCAACCTACTTTTGGGCTCAAGCTGTGCAGACTGCTTGTTTTACACAGAGTGAAACACTCATAAACAAGCATGGAAAAACACCATATGAGATGGTGAAGAAAAAGAAGCCAAATCTGAAATACTTTCATGTATTTGGATGCAAGTGTTTTGTTCTTAAGACTCATCCTGAACAGCTGTCAAAATTTGATCTAAAAGTTGATGAAGGAATCTTTGTTGGATATCCACTTTCCACAAAAGCCTTCAGAGTCTACAATTTAAGAACAAGGGTTGTCATGGAATCTATCAATGTATCTTTTGATGATAAGAAGATTACTGGACTTGAAGATTTCAATGATCACGATCAGCTGAGATTTGAAAATGAAGACTTAAATTCTGATTCTGTAAATTCTGATGACCTAAACTCTGATCCTGTAAGTACTGATGTCATTGAATCTGTGGTAACAATTCCAATGGAAAATGAATATGTCCAGGGGGAGCAAGCTGAAGATCCTACCACATCTCAAGCCTCTCAAGAAGCATCAGAACCTAACACTGGCTCTTCAAGTTCTGATTCATCTAGTTCTGATGAGCCAAATTCTGATAATTATGGAAACTCTGATACTTCAAATCCTGAAGGATCCAAGTCAAATTCTGAAGTCTCAGAGAGCATAACTACAGGGGGAGCATCAGAAAATGCTGATGGAGACAACATGGATCATGGGGGAGGATCCAGTTCTAGAAGTCAACTTCAAACTGCAAGAAAGTGGACCAAATCACATACACCTAACTTAATTATTGGAGATCCTAAAGCAGGTGTCAGAACTAGAACTGCAACATCAAAGGAATGTCTCTATCATTCTTTTCTATCTCAGACTAAACCAAAGAAAGTGGAAGAGTTAAATGAATTTGAAAGAAATAAAGTCTGGACCCTAGTTCCAAGACCAAAGAACAGATCCATTGTTGGCACAAAATGGGTGTTCAGAAATAAAACTGACAGTGATGTCATAATTACAAGAAACAAAGCAAGGCTGGTTGCTAAAGGCTACTCTCAACATGAGGGTATTGATTATGATGAAACATTTGCACCAGTTGCTAGATTAGAAGCCATAAGAATCTTTTTGGCTTATGCTGCTCACAAAAAGTTTAAAGTCTTTCAAATGGATATGAAAGTGCTTTTCTTAATGGAGAATTGGAAGAAGAGGTCTATGTTGAACAACCTCCAGGCTTTGTAGATTCAAAATTTCCAAATCAAGTCTACAGGCTTGACAAAGCACTTTATGGCCTTAAGGAAGCTCTTAGAACATGGTATGAGACTTTAGCCCAATTCCTTCTGGAAAGTGGATTTCACAGAGGTACAATTGATAAAACACTGTTCTACCTCAACCATGAAAAGGACTTACTTTTGGTACAGATATATGTTGATGATATCATATTTAGTTCTACAAATGCCAAAATCTGTGAGAGATTTGCAAAGCTAATGTAGTCAAGATATCAAATGAGTATGATGGGAGACTTAGTTATTTTCTAGGCCTACAAGTCAAGCAAAATAAAGAAGGTACTTTTATCTGTCAATCCAAATATACCAGAAATTTACTAAAGAAGTTTGGAATGCACGACAGTTCAACTGCATCCACTCCCATGGCCACTGCAACCAAGTTAGATAAAGATACTGGTTCATCAGTAGATATTACTAACTATAGAGGTATGATTGGTTCTTTACTCTATTTAACTTCAAGTAGACCTGATATTATGTATGTTACCTGTCTTTGTACAAGATTTCAGGCTGATCCAAGAGAACCTCATTTAATAGATGTGAAGAGAATTTTCAAGTACCTTAAGGGTATAGCTGATCTGGGATTGTGGTATCCTAGAGAATCAGATTTTAAGCTAATAGGTTACTCAGATGTAGCTTTTGCAGGATGCAAAATAGACAGGAAAAGCACTGGTGGAAGCTACCAATTTCTTGGAGGCAGATTGGTTTCTTGGTTTAGCAAGAAACAGAAGTCAATTTCCACATCAACTGCAGAAGCGGAATATATTGTTGCAGGAAGCTGTTGTGCACAGATTCTTTAGATGAAGAATCAGTTACTGGATTATGGGTTAGTATTTCTAAAATCCCTATTTACTGTGACAATCAAAGTGCTAATGCTATGACAGGTAATCCAGTTCAATACTCAATGACAAAGCATATCAGCATTAGGTACTATTTCATAAGGGAACATGTGATGGAAGGTACATTGGAATTGCATTTTGTTCCAACAGATCAGCAACTAGCAGATATCTTCACAAAACCACTATGTGAATCTACTTTTACAAGACTGGTAAATGAACTTGGAATGGTTTCAAGTTCTTTCTCTAAATCTGCTTAGTTTTTGTTCTCATGCATCAGACTTTATGATCAGTGTTTACAGATTGTTTTATTGTCATATAATCTTTGCTAAAATTGAGAATTCATTGAATGCTGATTGTTATCTGATATGGATCTTTAAACTCTGACAGTATTTTGAATGTTCTGTGACTATTCAATCCAATGAGGATAACTGTGCTAGATGCTGACCTAGTAGTCTTTAACATACTAGAAATCCCATGTTTGAAGTAGTTGTTTATGTGGAAACTCATTAACACAAGAAAATACTGATTTTGAGCTTAGTCAAGTTTACTTTGTGCATCTTATTACTAAGTCACAAACTAGATTCTTGGTTCTTATCTGTCAAATTCTGATGTCAATAAATCTTAAGAATGAACTAAATGCTGATAAGCCTCACTTATCAAAAGAAAAGAAAAGAAAAGAAAATAAAAGTCAGGTACTCATTTGAGATCTATATTAAATATGTGGAAGGGAAGACCCAAGTGTATTGCTGGTATTAAGTAATATGCATTAGAAAAGTAAATAAATTTTCTTGGTGACTTTTAACATTCTCTGATTACTGGAGAAATACTCTGACAACAACATCAATTCTGGTAAGCAGTCGTGACTCACTTACACTGAGAAGCCACTGTAAAAAGGAATTTCAAAAGATGCATAAAATGAGCACAAACAGTTGAGGTGGATTCTTGCATAAATGTGTTCTTGAGTAGACTTTGTGATTGATGACAGATTTTAAGCACTTTTCTCAGTTATGCCTTATTTCTAAGATGTACTGAAGTTTATCTGACTTTAATCTTTATCTGAAATTCTACTGAATGCACACACTTTCACTCCATATGAATGATGAAAATTACTGTGGTGATTAAGTTGTTTTTGACAAACAGTTAAGTGTCATTTGCATAAATTCTGAGGAAAAGTTCTGATGAAAGTTCTGATGATTAAATTCTGAAGAATCAAGTCAGTATTTGTATGAAGAATCACAGAAAAAGATATTCACTTTTTGAGTTCAGAAGCCATATTCTGATGACTGTTAAAATCTGATATAAGTTTAAGTTCTGATATTAAATCCTGATGGAATCCTTGATGCTTACGTGGCATTATTCTTTACTTGACTTATTTGTGGTAAAAACTGAAACAGTCATATTAAAATTAGAATATATTAGGGTAAGATAAAAACAATCATAATTATTATGGGTTAGTGGTAAACGTGATTGTCTTGAAAAACTACATGTGCACAGTAATTGTTAATTATTTCCCGTGCCCATTAACTCCGACTTTAACTTTTTACTGACTATTATTATTACACATCGGTCTAGGGAGACGAGGCATCATTATTTTTTACTCTTAATCGTTAAACAGTCCTCGCATCCTTTGGTATTACATTGGCTATTTAAATCTACAATTCATCTCAGCCAAATCATCTTCCATTTTCTCACAAACTCACTCTCTCTTTTAATTCTCATCATTTTTCTTCTTCATAAACAAAAATGGTTCTTTTCAACTTGTTCATGAACTATAAAACTTTCAATATAGAGTTGAGTTGTGATGACTGGCAACATGAGTGGCATGTCACCGCCATTCCTGAAGAGCTCTGGAACTCTGTTCCACAAGAGGTTCACACAGACCTCTTGTTCTTTTCGATGGACTATCAGCTCCATCTTGATCGATTGGAAGAAGAAAGGAGATTGGCTCTCCTTCAGCAAGAACGGATCATCCGTCTTGCAGTGCTCTTTGTCAGCAACAGGAGGAACTAGTCGATAGGTTTTCTTCTAGGACTAAGGTTGTTGATGTTAAGCATCTTAGAATAGGACTATATTGTAATTTTTGCATGTAATCTATAAATTTCATGAAATGTATTTGTTTGATATATTAATAAAATTTCCTTTAATTGCAAGATTTAGTCTCCGTTTCTCTCATATTATGTGACTGTTAATGTTCTAATTGTAATTTGTTAATCTTTACTTCATCTATTTAAACTATATCTCTTGATGAATGTTTTGATTAAAATTATGGTCAATAAGAAATTGTGATGATTTGAGGAAATAGTTGAAGCACAGGTTCATGCATCAGAACCTGTGACAGTTGGAGCTGAGAATGTTACTTCTCAGAAAGAAACTGCAGCTCAAAGTTCTGATACTTTGAAGAGGAAGTCTGTAAGTTCTGAAGCTACTAAAGCAACTCCTTCACTGGCAAGGAGACTAAAGAAAATGAGGGCAGAAAGGTACAAGGCCAAACCTATATCTGAGGATTCAACTGAAGATGAGGAAGGGGATCAGGAATCTCTGATCTCATTAGAGCCTGTGGTAATTGAAGCTCTACCATTCCCTACTCAAGCTCATAATACTGTGTCAACACCTCCTTTCTCTCCTATTAAAGCTAAAGATGATGTTGAAGAACAAACTACAACTTCTAAAATAGATATTCATAATTTGAATATACCAAATGTTCTTTATCTGGAAACTCCATCTAAAGAAGCTCAACAATCTCCAACTCATTTTCCAATTTTAAATGCTGAGATACCATCTACACCAACCACACCAGCTCTGGAGATCAATTCTGATGTTCAGAATTTAGATAATGTTATTCCTGAATCTCCAGTTGCTTCACACACTCTTCTGTTGTCAGAACATAATGAGTCTTCCTCAAGTTCTGAAGATAATGTTTCTGTTGAAACTCCAGTTCCCATTCTGGGCAAGGAAGAATTGGTGAAGAAATTTGTTGGAAAGGAAGCACCTATTCCTTGGGAGGATACTCACAGCGGTGTGGAGTGGACCAAGAAGTGCAATGACACTGATTTCATTCCAAGTTCTAACATTTTGACAGAGCATATTGCTAAAGCTGGTGAGTTGCTCATAAATGCTGATTTAAAGACACAACTCAAGATCAGTGCTCTATCTACCAAATATCTTCAAGGTCTACATTCTTCTACTCATGAGAAGGTTGGTACACTAAAGGAAAAAGCTGATAAGCTAGATCTACAGATCAAGCTTGACAAGAACAGGTATATCAGACCTACTCTTGAGAAAATTGAAGCCATTGAGAAGATTCAAGAGAAGCAACAGGCTCAAATTGTTGAGGTCCTGGCTAACCAAGTTTTTCAGAAAGCTCAATTAGAAGAAATCCAATCTTCAGTAGAACTTCTTCTATCTCTCTTACTTCCTGATGCTGCCAAAAAGGGGGAGAAGGTAGTTAAGTCCAAATGCTCACCTACTCAAATAATGAAGAAAAAGGATGATAAAGTTGATGACCAGGGAAACTCTAATAAGTGTAGAGGTCAAGGAAAAGTTCAAGGAAAATCTTTTACACAGAACAAGTCAAGTTCTGATGCTGTGAATGCTAAAAGTCTGAAGTCAAGTTCTGATAAACAAAGTCTGATGTCAAGTTCTGATATTCTGATTTAGTCAGGATCTAAAGACTCTCAGAAGTTTTTACAAACTCTGAAGCTAAAAGGGAAGCAGACTACTGTTTATTACAAAAATCCTAAAATCCAAACACTTGATGAGGAGATAGCTAGAAGATTATTTCTGAAACAAAATCCCGGAATGGATTTGGAAACTCTCAAGGAGGAAGAAGCTAGATTTGCAGTTGAGAAGACAAATCTTAAGTCTAAAGCTTCTGATGCGAAGAAACCTCTAAGGCCTAAGGAAAAAGGCATTGTGATCAGGGAAAAGTCAAATTCTGAGACTTCAAAGTCCAAGACTAGATCAAAAACTGAGATTGATCCTAAGTCAAAAGGAAAAGAAAAGGTTGATGAACCTTTAAAGATTGAGAAAAAGATAAGTTCTTTCGTTCCAGTCTATCAAACTATAATGCATGATGATGATTTGATAAAAGATGAAACTGTTCAAATTCTGAAAAGAAGAAAGATAATTGAAGAATCTAAAATAACATTTGACACTACTCAAGTTGTTCAGAATGAAGAACAACAAGCTACAGAAGAAACAGCAAATTCAGATTAAGTTAATTTGGAAAAGATGACAATTGCTGATAAGAAGAAGCTGTTATGAAAGAAAGCTACTCCAGTTGAACCAAAATACAATCTTATGATGAATCGACTCGCAACATTTGGGTTGAGATCCAAGCAACCTAGAGATAAAGATGGATTAGGTTCTGATGAAGAGAAGATATAAATAGGAGTAGAAGTTACTCTAAGAGATCCTTTCATGTTGACAGACAAACCATATGAACAAATCAAACAAAAGCACCTTGACAAAGTGCTGTCTGCTCAAATTGTGATAGATGCTCATGATAAGGATAATTTAAAGGAGAAATTGATTTTATTTCTCAATGATGGACTAACTTACAGACTAGCTGATACTGATGTGCTAAAGAAGTCTGTCAGAGAGCTTCAACATATTCACTATCTTCTGGAAGTAAAATCTGATTTTACAAGAAGATGGTCAGAATACATTTTGAAGGCTATAAGAGATCTATTTAGAATCTCTGGTATAAAGACTTCTCAGTATATACCAATGATTACTGAAGGTGATGGAAGAGAAATTCCTATGCTGAAGAAGTCTGCTAAGGTGGAAGTTATTCTGAAAGGAAGATGCTTATGTTATAATGAAAACTCTTCATATCCTAGAGTTATCAGACTTGGTGATGGACTTGAAAGAACATCAATTCAAGCTCTCAGAACAGCCATTTATCAAATTGGTGATAGTAAAGATGAAGAACTGATGCAGGTCAAAGCACAGTTAGTTGAAGTTCTGAGGAAAGCTGAAGACAAGCTGGTAAGAGATTTTGTTAAGAATCATTATGGATTCAGATTGATCCAGTGAAGTTGGTAAAGCTACAAGGATGTAAGTTGTAGTTTATAGTCTTATTAAACTCTCATTGTATTTGAACTTAAATGTTTTTGACATCATCAAATCTATTAATATTGTTAGATATATTTGAGATTTCATGTCTAATATGTTTCATGTTTAGTTTTCAGATCTTAACAAACAGGAAATATCAGTACTTACTAGAATCAGTACTTACTGGAAGTCAGAACTTAAGGATATCAGAACTTAGATTATCAGAAGATAAATATCAGAAGATAGATATCAAAACTTAAGTACGGGGGGACTTACAGTTAAGGAAGGAAGCTGATTTACAGGAAAGAAGATCGAGACTAATACAAAAGAAGATATGCATGGAAAGAGTTAGAGGACTGAAAGAATTGTATAAGACATCTGATTGATATATTTTAGGAGACAGAATTATATTCCATATCAATTAGAAGTTATCTTGTAACTGTGTACTATATAAACACAGACATAGGTTTACATTATATGTGTTATCATTATCGAGAAGATTATACATTATAACCTAGCAGCTCTCGTGATATTTGTTCATCACTGAGAGAGAACAGTTCCATTATAATAGAGTTTATTATATTGAATATATCTGTTTATTGTTACTTGTGTTCGAAATCAATTTGATTGTATTCTACACTATATTCAACCCCCTTCTACAGTGTTGTGTGACCTAACAGTTTTAAATGAGTCAATCCATAATTTCGACGCGTGTCTATTTGCGTCTTTATCGAGTTACTCGTTCTATCTCATTTTATGTGTGTTTGAATGTATTTTATGTGTTTTCAGGATTTTCTGTTAATCTAGGAAGCGTTTCCGTTTTTCAAAAATTAACGGACTGGGACCCCACCGGGACGTCAAAGCCCACAAAATTCATGTTTTTATTTTTATAGAATCATACGTATTTCAAATACCCGTTATTTTTGCATTTTTTGAATTATTCATAAATTTTTGGGGAATTTTGACGTAAATTTTGTATTTATCTGATTAAAAATTATTCCCCCTTTAATTATTAATTTTGGGCTAATTATTTTTATTAAATGATTTAAATTAGGCCCCGAATAATTTTAGGGGTATTTTTGTGTAATTATAAATAGATTTTTTTAATTATTAATAAATTATATTTAAAAATCAGATTGTATTTTATTTTTTCAGAAAAATCAGAAAATCCTCTGATATTTGTTCTTCATGATCTTGAGAATCGATCTGGATTTTATAGGTGATTCTGGTCTTGGATTTTGATGTTCTAGTAACCAAATTGAAGCACTCGATCTCCTCTTTCGTAATCCATCATCAAAATTATCAAAAAAATGGTAATTTTCCAATTCGAATTTAAGGGTTTATGTTGAAATTTGGGGGTTTTTGTTTGAAGGATTTTTGATTCGATTTGATGATACCAATAGCTTTCTTGCATCATTTGCAATCGATTCATATCAATTTTGTGTTTATTCTATTACCAGATTGTGTTAGCCGAGTATTAAGTTTTATCATTTTTATTTTTGAATTTTCCGGACTATAGATGATGTGGGTGTTAGTTATAATGATATGATATGATTGGGGAGTTCCTGAGCTTCATTTCCGTGTATAGATTTTTGTGTTTCTTATGGTATTAATGAAAAACGATACTCGCCGGGAATTGATACGAGTTCGTCGAATTTCATGTAATTTATGGCCGGATTTTTTTAACCTTTTGATTAGTTATGGTTCTTATGCTTGGTTCTGTGTTGTGGAGTTTAACTGAAATGTTTTGGCGTTGAAACCAGTGAGAAACGAATCATGAACAAGGGAGTTGGGATCGCCGGAGTTGGCCGGTAAGTCGCCAATTGAATTCCTGTTTCTCAGTTTTTATTTTTTAAAATTAAATCAAAATTCTGATTTATATTTCAAAAATTGTTTTTTTGTTCATTTCAAAAATCTATTTGCTTAATTATTTTTAAAAAATTAACTAAATTTTTTTTTTTTTAAAACTAACTAAATTATTTTTAATTCCAAAAAAAAAATTCTTTTCTTTTATTATTTTTAAAAATCCAAGTTTGATTTAATTATTTATAATTTATTTTAAATATTATTTATAATTTAATTAATTGATTAATTTATTTAATTAATTTTATTTATAAATAGTTAAATAAAATATAAATATTTATAATTAAGCCAAATAATTCCTAAAAATTATTTTGAACTTTTAAAAATTTATATTTAGGTATTTAAAAATCAATTAATATTATTATTAATTGATTTATTCCCATTTTATTCTTATTTTATTCGTAATAAATAAACCGTTCGTCCGTTTAATACGGAACGAACGCGTATAGACTCCGAAAAATATTACGCTTTCAATAAAAATACATTCGAGACCCAAATTCTTTTTTTTCGAAAGGTCACTTGTTTTGCAAGTTATTCTGAGTCGATTATTGATCGATAAATTATATGTTTGACCCGATTCCGGTTTTAAACGTACCGAGTCGAACCTTTTGACAAACCGAGTAATGTGTTATATGAATTCTGTGATATGTGAGTTACGAGTTTACGTGCTATGTGAATTATGTGTGTATGTAGGTCAAGAGTCTTGTGTTTGACTGTTATAATTATGTGTGGGCTATCGTATGGGTAGACGATAGGGTTTTGACGCGCAGTTCGTCGATTAATTATCGTTTAGACGATTAAAGTATTATGTTTTAATTATAGATGCGGATCATTCGAGTTGATCAGGAAAATACGTTGGATAAAGAGTGAAATGGAATGGTATTGGATATCTAGCTTCTAGCGATCGCAAGAGCAGCACATCAGTGAATTGTCAAAAGGAAAGTCGGTGATGCCACGAGATGTCAAAATGAGGGATTGTTTTATTACGAGTGTGACTACCTGCTAAATCTCAAAGGAAAGTATCCCTATCATCACTTATTGTTCAAGTGATATTTATTTTTGAATCCTATTATGCAAGTATTGCTTTTCCTATTTTCAGTTCAGAATAGATAAATATTTTACATATCGCTGAATTCTGTGCTTATTATGCAAGAACTTTATGCTAATCTATGTTCAGAATAGTTAAATATTTTTACTCATCAAATTACTAGATTTATAAATATTTTGCATTTTGAGAAAAATAATTTATAAATGTTTTTGGTTGTTTTTGATAATCATAGAATAAATGATTTATCAACTGTTTCTGTTTTGGATTAATGGTGAAATGCAGTTTTGATTTAGATTCTGATTATGCTGATACTTACTTTGTTGTTAAATATTAAAAGTGGGATTAATATAGATGATTGATGTTGACTTTAGTATGGGATGTTGTGAGTATCAAAGTTCGTATTGATATCTAATTTGATATGACAATAAAATGAGTATTAATATCAAGAATTCGATTTTAATTAAAGTTTATGATTCAATACATAATCATTGCTTCTTGTTATTGTTGTTTACGATATTTTCGTAAACACGGTTTTACGAGTTTTATCCTCGTCAAGATTCAAAGTATTGCTGAAGCATTTCGCTCGAAAATATCAAAAGGGTTTTGAATACAGTGAGAAACAATTATCCGATTCTTTAATAAATTTTTTGTTTAAGCAATTTTGATTTTAATTGTTCTGCTCTAATGCAGATGTCCGTTTTATATCAAAAGACCCTATATATGCTATAATGAACTTGCTGAGCATTTCTTCCGCTCATAATTGCCTGTTTTTAAATTTAACCTCCAGTGAGGATTAGCTTGCGTTGTTTAGCCGCGTAATTCGAGGAAGCAAAGAAGAAGCTATTGGAAGGTGGTTGGTCCGGGATTTGCGGGCTAGTGTAACTTCTGTTATGGAAAGTTGTTTATATTATATTATATTATAATTCTGTTATTTTATAGTTGGGCCTAGTATACTTCTTTTCGAAGTTATACTAGCGGGTTAGTATTGAATTGGAATTTGTTGAAAAGAGTATTTAAAGAAAAAAAGTGAAAAAATCATTTATGGAATTTGGATTTCTTGTTTCTAGAATTGTGACCTTAAAAGGTCTTGGATTAGTTTGGGGGTCATAAATGATAAATATCTTCCGCTGCCATTTGCATTTTTATTTAACAGGTTAATTTGGATTGAGGTTTTATAGTGACGACCAAATCCTCTGACCCCGGATTTGGGGGCGTTACAAGACTCGATAAGTCTTGTTATTTTTCACCGCAGACATACCAATTTAATTAATATTAACACCAATTTACCTTCATAGAGGGCATGTTATGATAAAGAGCAAAATCACTCATCCAAACCTTAAATAAATTAAGCAAAGTAGTGTTAGGTCGAAAAGGTACATATAGAGGGGGTGAATGTATGTTTCCATTTTTATCAAATTAGTGCAGCGGAATATCAAATCTAAAAACCAAAAAAATAAACACGAGGAGATTCACGGAATAATTATTGTTATTAAGAAATTAAACCGCAAAGGGTTGCTTATAACTCCGAATATAAATGATTCGAAGCAACAAGTATCAATCTGTGGTTCTTTTATCACTCTAAGAATCTATAGATTCTTTATCAAATGATAATCAATACACACAAAGAGGGTACAAATAATGAGTGTAACAAAATGTAAGACTTTAATGAGGTGTGAATTAGACTGGACATCACTTCTCTCCTTAATTTCAATAAATGAAATCGAACAATTCTCTGAGAAATAAATTCTGTAGAGCTTCGCTTGAATGTGCTGAGAAGTGTTTTTTTGTGTTGTTTTTTAAATCTGCTGCTTTCTTTGATTATATGTGCTGATAGGTTGTAGGAGAGATAAGGAGATACGTGGCTGCCTTTTTGTCCATTCAATTCAAATTGTACAGCTTGCAAATAATTTACTTGCGACCCTGAACATTTGTTTTCCATTTACTGGCGACTAGTAAATCACAGGGAGTTTGCCTTAGTCATTTCAAAGCTAACTAGTAGCTTGCGACCAGGAGTAAAAGAAGGAGTATTTGCTTTTATAACTTGCGACTTGCACTCTTGTTAACCTTACTGGAGACTGTCATGCGTTGTATGGTTAATTTATAATAAAAAAAAGATCAAAGTTGCTCAAATATTTTACTTGTGACTTGAACTCCTAGTGAGACTTGCCTTGACAAAACTGAGCTATACATTTACTTGCGAATAAAGAGTACCATGGTAGTTTGCCTTGGTTTTCAAAATAATGCTACTCAGGTGGATCCCATGGTGCACCATTCAACTTAAAATTTCTTTCCCTTATATTCAAATACATTAAGCAGTAGCAGAATTGCACACGCGCTAAATAAATCAAATGCAGCATGGAAGTCTTGCCCACGTGCGTGTCATATGCACACGGTAGAGAAGCATAGAAACCTGCCAATTTCTCAATTTCTTTGTACAAACTGAGTTCCTGATTTATTTTATAAATTAATAAACAAATGCATGCATGCAAAGTATCCTGAACTTGAGCTGAGAAAAATAAATGCTGATCTTTAAATTAAATAAATAAATGAATTTAATTTCATTTATTCATTTAAATAAAAATTCAAATTAATTTATTTATTCAAAATTAATTGTTAATGTAAAACTAAATTGTTAGTCCCTTAATCAACTGTAGAGGGGGGGGGGGTGAATACAGTTAATACAATCAATTTGACAAAGCTTCAACAGAATCAATAATATTTATATTAACAGATAAAAACTGATTACAAACGTACTCTCTCGAAAGGATGAACAATTATCCTTGAGAGCTGCTAGGTTATGCGAAAGATATAACAATGTTCGCAATGCTTATAGCATAAACCTAATCTGTGCTTTATATAGAGCACATCTACATAATGTATAAGGAATCCTATTTTATTAACAATAAGAAATCTAATACAATGCTTCTGAGATAAAGTCCTTCACTGCCTTGAGTTCCTGTTTCCTTTTCCTTATCGAAGATCAACTGATATGACAAATACTGATTACATCATTCATTGACATCATCATCCGTCGATATCATTATCCGTTGATATCATTATCCATTGATATAAGTTCTGATGTGAACTTCTGATAGTTTCTGCTGATATCATCAATTGCTTCTAAGAATCTCCCCCAACTTGTTCATTATGGAAATATGGACAAGTTCCAATTGATGTTGTCCAAACTATCTAAATGCAGGAATTAATTATGCATATTCAATCTTGCTTTAGTGAATATCAGACTTTACTCTTCATTCTAAAATCTAACACAGTCTGGAAAATTTTCAAGAAACATCCTCAGAAGATTCTCTTCCATAACATCCAAATACCATTGCATCATCTGTTTATGTTCCCTTAGTTCATCCGTTGATTCATCATTCTGATAGATGGCAGCCCTGAGATAATGTAACTTTGAATTTCTAAGAGATAGATCATCCAGCTCCAGAAACCTATTTTTCTTTCCATCAGGATTAAAGGTTAAAGCTTTAGGCCATAGACTCATTTTTATCTTGGCTCCTCCAATAGGCATATCAACAATATATTCAGATTGATCAATGTACTTTAGAATTTAGTTTGATTTATAAAGCATTCCTTTCTGCTTTAACTGTATCAGGTACTTTATGAATGTAGACCATCTGGCAGTTGCATAATTAGTTACCTTGAGAATTGTAGCAATAAGTTCTAATTCCTGCCATGGTGTATCTCTTAACTGTTCTTGATTCAACCTTAAGCTTCTCTTAGACTCCATAAAATAGATTATTTTCTCTTTAGTATGATCAATAACAATATGCACTGATATGATCTTATGTAAGTCTTCAAGCATTTCATTATCTCCAATTTCTGTCAAATAAGAATGCATTCTTAGAGTCAAAACATCTCCTAGAAATGGATCATCAACATTTAATCTTCCAAGACCACTTGTGATTCCAGGTTTTCTAGATCGAGAACTTATACTATAAATCTTCTTTAATATTTCAAAAGAATCTCTTCTAGGTGCCGGTTTCTTGCTTCCCATAATAGCTTCTTATTTTCTTCAAAAGTAAGTTATGGCTTATCAAAGACTATGTCTTCAGAATCAGAATTTGATAAATTTTCATAAATTGGGTTTAAGAAATCAACAACATGAGTTGAATCAGATGTTGTGATTGGTTGAATTACAACTTTTTTAACTTGAGCAATGTCAGAGGTTAATTTCAGTTTATCAGCCCTGTTAGCTCCATAAATCTTCCTTGTTTGGTGAGCTTGGCTGATTTCTTCTTCTTCTTCTTCACATTTTTCTTCAGTATCATAAGCTTGAACTACTGTATAGATTGGATCTATCATTATTTGAGATTTAGTTTCCTTGGATACTGATTTCTTCTTTGCAACTACTTTGGCTTTAGGCTTTTAAATCTTTGACTTCTCTCCTATCTTTTCTTTTCCTTTAAGCTTCTTGTCAGCAGTTAAAATAACTTGTGATCTGAGAAATCTTTCATCTTCTTCCTGACTGATTTCCCTTATAACTACACCTTTGGTTGGTCTGTCAGAAGGATCATCTTCAAAAAGTACTTGAGAAATAACAACAATATCAACATTTGTTGTCTTCATGGAATTCTTGAAGTCTTCCTCCATTCGCCTTAGCTGTTCAAGATCAACTCCAGGATTTCTCTTTCAAAGATTCTTCTACTTACCTCAGAGTCAAATACTTGAATCTTTGGATCCTTTTAGGAACAGAGTTGTCTTTCTTCCTTTCACTTTTAGAGTTTGAAGATATTGACTTACTTCAGCACCAGCTTCTATCTCTAGAATGCCTTGGTCTTCATTAGCAGCAGTTGTGACTCGTAAAGATTGTTGCATTTTCATAGTCACAGTCAAATCTTTAACTCTTCTTTCATTCCTCTTGCTCTCTCCACCTTGTCTAGATTGAAATATAGTGATTGCTTTTGATGAACCACTAACTCCAACTAGCTCTTCACCTAATCTCCTTTCACTATCCTTCTGTCCCCCCTTATTACCTCTATCAGGATTTTCATCATCAGTATTTGTCAAGGTCAGCTGTTTGTATTTAGATTTAACAATTTTCTCCCCCTTTTGGGCATCATCACCAAGCAGTAAAGAAAGAATCAGCTCCATTGAATTATGTACTTATCTAAGCTGATCAGAAATTTGATCTTGTTTAGCTTCCAATCTAGCTTGACTGGCTTCAATTGCAGTCTGCCTGAAAATTATTGGTGCAATTTGTTTCTGAATTTCCTGATGAGTAGTCAACCTTGAAGCAATCATTGATTCTTTGATCTCATTGATTTGAGAAGTAGTTGCTTCTTGAGATGTATGTAAGGATATGACAACTAAAGTTGATGCTTTTAAATGATTCAGCATATCAAGATTCTTAATCTCCTATTATGTTGTTTCCAGATGTGCAACAACTTTTGTTCTGGAAATAGGATATGTATCATCTTTCCAATGAGCATTTCGGAGATGATCAAAATAATCCTTATCCTTCTTAGCATCTAACTCTTAAATTTTCAATTGTCTCACATGCATAGGCATATCTTCAGGGAAGAAAATATCATCCTCGTGATCTATAATACCATTAGATATACTAGCTTCTTAACCATCATTAAATTCTTCAATAGAAACTGGATTTTACACTAATTGTTGAACTTCATCACCAGCTTCAACATGTAGAATAGAATTAGAAATTGGTGCATTATGTGATCTAACAACTTCAGAAGCTTCCACACCATCAGCAGTTAACTCCATATCTTCAAGTATTGTAGTTAAATGAGCTGGAGCTTTAAAATTTACTTCCAGGACCTCAGTACCTATAGAATGCTGTGGTGATTCTGAAATGGATGAAACTTTATGAATTGACTGTTGTGCTACTTCATCTTCAGCAACAACAGGGATTTTCTCAGGTGATGGAAAAGTAGAGTAAATGGATTGTTTTTCAATAAAAATAGGGATTGTCTTATATGGTGGAATAGTAGAATGTATGGACTACAAGAAAGTATCAGTACTTAGACTTGTAGGGAGATTAATAGCACTTGGCACATCAGAATTTGGTTGAGAATTAACAGACTGTTTTTCAACATCTGTTTCTTTAGTATTATGTGCACCTGCAAACATGTAACAAGTAAAACTTAATCTTTCTATTCTTTTAAAGTAGTCTCACTACTCAGACCACACATCTCATGACTTTTAATAGTTAGAGCTTCCTCACAAGGATTACTAAATCTTATCTCCCATCTACCTCTCATTTTTCCAGGAAGGATCCTGCCTCTCTTGAATTCTGTTTTTCTCTCAATCTTTTCACACATCTAATAGAAAAAGCTTAGAAAGATTGTCCTACAGAAATAAGAGGTGGCTAAAGAAGGGTGATCTGTGGTCATACAACTAGAGGTAGTGCTTAAATAAGGTCTAAAAGTAATCATACCAACAAGATTTATTTCATGAAAAAATAAGTGCTGAAAAGACTGAATCAGTATTTAAAATAAATGCTGATAAAGTAATGACAATATTTACACCTTGTGAATCTGAAGTCACAATTAAACTCACGGTTAACACTGTGGTTATGACAGTTGTTGTTCATCAATAATGAGAACCTCTATTTGAATTGGAGAGGATTTGATCAGGTTATTGTCATGTACCATGATCTCAAACCTTGTTCTTCTTGCAAAGAACTAACACTTGAATGTGTTTATTGAAAGCTCTCACAGAGTCTTCAGTAAAAACTGATGAAACCTATGTGTCTCTGTTAGTATCATTAAGATCTACCTCAGCAAGTAGTCTCTAACCAACTAAATATTGTTTCTAAGTGGTGAGCCTAATTCAAGAATTATGTCACTTGATTTTTGGCAACATTTGAAAAATGAATTCAAGTGTTTCAGTTGTAAGAAGAAATTTAAGATATAAGATGTGTTATTTTAAGAAATGAGTGTGAACAACTTTTTTGAATAGAAAAAGAAAGTTTCAAAAGTATGTCTTGAATAGACATTTTAGATAGTCAAGTACACTCAAAGATAATAATCCTCATTGCCTAAGAATTAAATCTTTCATAAATTTCTTCTATAACAGCAGTTACACCCTGTAATGTGCTCAATTTTGTTCTAAAGTGATTACATGAACTTAAACATAGATTAGTTTCTTCACATGCACTATTAAAAACATCTGTAATTAAGCATGCATTACTGATTTAAATATGAACAGTAAAAAAGAATTCAAGCACAACACAAGAAAGTAAACAAGTATTTACTTAAAGAGTCAAAGAAGGCAAAAATATTTTTATTGATAAATAAGAAGCAAAGTACAAGATTCTATAGAATTTTAAACATAAAATATTAAAACAATCTAAATACTCAGACTTCTTCTTCTTTTCATCTTCCATCTACTTTATCGACCTCCGATGAAAGATACGTGACATAGAACCTGCAAGAGAAATTATATTCTCTTACAATGTCAACCATTCGAGGCGACATTATTCTTCCTCAAGGCGTCGTTGCTCAGCCTCCTCAGCTCTTCTCATCTCTTCAAAGTGGACGTCCATTCTAAAAAGATGAAGTGACTGAGTGTCATCCGATTTAAGTCGATCAAGAATCGACCGTGAGATCTCAGATGGAGGATAATCTTGGCCATTAAAGATTAACCTGAAACGATAGATGTCAAAGTACAGCCTTCCATATTCAGGAATAAAAACTGAATGATAAACTCCATGGGAAAGAGAATAGATAGTGGCCATATATTCTGAATGAAGAATTTGAGTATATTTGGAGTTTGTGAATGAAAAGGCAGTTAGAAGTTGTTAGAGTGGAGGGTTTGTATTTATAGTAGAGGAGATAGAAACTGAAGGGACTCTTTGATGAACCATGTAATAATTAATCATAATACGAATACACGATACCGCATATCTAGGTAAACAAAAAGTAATCTCTCTTTTCAGATTCCTATTCCCAATATTAGTACTCAAGTATTACTAGATGCTTACATCAGTAGCTAACCCATTTAAGCAATTAAAAGATATTCCACTAACTCACTGATTAATTAAAAATGCCACGTAACCAATTATTTGGAATAAAATCAAAATAATCAATGAAATATAACAGTCAATCATGGTTTGACCATTATCAGTATTTTAATTATGATTATCAGGATTTATCAGTCAAAACTGGGTTGACCAATATCAGAATTTATCAACTACTGACAGAATCTATTAGTCAAAGAAAGTTTAACTAATAACAGAGAATGTATGCATAATCAGTAGTTCAACATGCATTTTTCACATAAGATCATAGAAGATAATTGCATGTTATCATGGCATCAACATTTAGCACAATAATAAGTATCTAACAAGTACTGACACATAATAAGATACCATGCTTCAAAATATCAGCAGTCTTAATTATCAGAGTTTGAGAATTGTCCTGATATCATTCCCAATTCATTCACCAATCTTGCCATCAGACTTACTAAAAATTTCACAATGCTCCTCATAAAAGTTAACATGGTAACCTCTGTCACAGATTTGACTCACACTGATCAGATTATGCTTGAGTCCTGGAGCTATATTTTCAATGATGATATTTCCAATTTTTATTTTTCCATATCCCAAGATTTTTCCTAAGTTGTCATCTTAATAAGAAACACTTGGGCCATCCTTCTCCTCAAATTCTGATAGCAGGGATTTATAACCAATCATGTGTCATGAGCACCCACTGTCCAAGACTAGAGTATTCCTCCCGTTACCCTATAATCAGTAATTTGAATCAGTTAGTGTTTTTAAGGACCCAGACTTTCTTGGATCCTTAGGCCTCTTTAAGTTTGTTAACATATGCATTACAAGGCTTTTTATTAGAGTTTATGTTAACATTCTTACTATCAGTATTTATACACGCAGAAATAGACTTTGCTTTAATTAAAGAGGGTTTCAGTTTAAAATAATCATGATACAAACTGTGATACTCTTTACATGTATAAATAGAGAGCCAAACACTACTACAATGAAAATAAGGACTCTTTGGTTTATATCTAACTGTTCTATTCCTAAACTCTAATTTGGAAGGAACAACATTTATCTTTTTATTCTTCCTTCAAGAATTAGCAAGATAATTAGTGCTACCACGGTTTGAACATGCCTTTCTAGGTGTATTAGGATGAGTTAAATAATTTTCATTCTTATTAACACCTACCTTGCCATTCATATTTTTCCTAGGCCTTTTCCTCTCGTCTTTCATGTATAAGTCCTTCAGCTTTTGCTTAAGCTATTTCTGAGTCATTGAACCAATATTTACTGATTTTCGGTGAACTTGTTCACTCTTATCAGTAATTAAATTTGATCTAGGTGCTGAGGTTGTACCTTCCTCATGGATTTTCTTGATAGTAATAGCACTTGGATTAAACTTAATGGTATTTATTTGAACCTTGTTCAGTTTGACCTTGCTATCAGTTTTTATTGGTTCTGTTTTATCAGTTTCCTTTCCACTTTTCTTATCAGAATTAGATCTAGCAGAATATCCAGATAAGCATGGAAAGCAACTCAATTTATAGGTGATCATTCCTTTTCTTTAACTCAGAGTTTTCACTCTTGATTCTATTATTCTCTAAGGTTTGATCCCTATAACTAACATGCAGAGTTTTAAGATATAATCTTAATTCATAGATATCATCGGTATCAAAAGTAAGAATAGTCCGAGGTACCTTTAATCCAGTATTGTCAGCCTCAGCATCAACATTTGCCATGAGAGCATAATTGATCCCATAATCTGAATCTGATGAATCATCCCAATTTCTTTTCTTTGAGATCAAAGCTTGTTTCTTCTCATCTCTGGGTTTTCTGCAGTCAGCTGTGTTAGGAATATGTTGTGAACTTGATGATAAGTTTAACAAAGCACCTTAGTAGATTTAACTTAATGATTTTGTAGCTCTTGACGGTTGTTCTATAATAGTCCCGACGAATGACCATTATAGTCCTGGCGGATGACCTCTAAACATCCATCGAGAGTGTAGCTTATGTAACAATAAGTATTGTAGCACATATCTGCAAACAACAATGTATTAGTGGAGTAGATTATGTTGGATTCTCTAAGTCATGTTGACTACTAGTTTGATATACAGAATAGGGTGACTAATTGTAAATATAAGATGTCTTGTAATTCTGTATAAGTAAAATAGAATCAAGTGGCAGAAAAGGCTCTCAACGGATGGTCTACAAAGACTCCCGATGGATGATCAACAAAGGCTCCGTACGGATGACCTGTAAAGTCCCGACGGATGATCTAATTTAAAATAGCAGTTGACAGTGACAACACAGTCACATGCGTTGGGTGTTTTCAAAAGGAATGTGGCAGCCTAATTGCAGGATTTAGAGAACAAGAAGCATTACAATTTCCATATAAATATGAAGATATTCAAAGATGCTGGATAGAGTAATGAAGCAGTATGAAAGAAGACTAGAGAAAATTTTGTTTTACTTGTTTGTCTTTTTATCATGTATCTTGGTGGTATATAAACCAAGTATAGCAAGTAGAACAAACAACTGAGATAGATAGAATTATTTCAAGAGAGATAGAAAAAGCTGTATTTGTTAAGAGTCTCCAAATAATTCTGTAAGTTTACTTGTAAGCAGCTGTGTGCTATTCAAGCATCACAGAGTTCTCATATATATATATATATCTGGTGGATAAGTTCAAACCCACTAGAAAGTTTTAAAGCCTTGTGTTTTATTGCTTTATGTTTTGATTTCTATTTTCTTTTTCATCCACACTTCTTGCAAAATCAAATACAGTTATATATTAAGTAAGAACATTCTTAAAATCAAGAAAAGAAGCCACAATTACATTTAACCCCCTTTTGCAATTCTTGTTACATTGATTGGGAATAACAAGCTGCAAAATGTCCAATTCCATCACAGTTGAAACATCTCTCTTTTGACTTGTTAGGTTTTCCGGATCTTGATTCCTTCCAATCAGTATTTCTTTTGTTGTTCCTCTAATTAGAGTTTGAGGAACTGGAACCTTTTCTGGAAAACCTTCTCCCTTTCTTAAAGTTCTTATAGACCATCTTCTTGAAGCTTTTAACCAATAGGGAAACCATTTGATCCATGTATTCATTGTTGTTATGATCACTGTCAGTATCTGATTCATTATCAGTATTTGAGTCATCATCAGAATTTGATGATTTGGTGTCTGACTTTGCAATCATGGCTTTCCCTTTGGAGTAGCTTTTCCTCCTAGCTTTCTCCTTTTGCTTCTCTTCAACCTTGAGTGCAACTGGTCTAGATTTAGATCCTTTCCTTTTGCTTCTTTGCTCTATTTCTAGTTCATGAGTTTTCAGATGTTCATAGATCTAATCTAGAGGTGTATTATCGAGTTGATAGTTATCCCTTATTGATGATACTTTAAAGTCCCACTTTTCAGGGAGAGCAAGTAGGAACTTCAAGTTTTAGTCCTCCAAATCATATTCTTTGTTGACAAGGGATAAGTCATTCAGCAACTTCTGAAATCTGTCATAGATCTCAGTTAAGGACTCATTGTCTCTCGAGTCAAAGTGCTCATATTCTTGAGTAAGTACTGTCATCCTGTTCTTCTTGATAGCATTTCTACCTTGAAATTTTACCTCTAAAGCATCCCATATCTCTTTTACTATCTTACATCCAATGACTCTATTGGACATAACACTATCAAGACTGTTGTGCATGATGTGTCTGACCTTAGCATCCTTCATAATAGATGAGAGATGTAAGAACCCAAAATTTTGACATCGGTAAAAGACCTTTATAAATAGTAACCTTGCGGATTAATAAAAACTTTTGCGACCATGCCATATACGAGTTTTTAATTTAATATTCGGAGTTGATATTGTGATTATACGAACCAAATAAGTGTATGTAAAAGCTATTAGTTTTCGAAGAAAACGAACTTTGAAAAATGACTTATCTATGAACCATCAAGGGTTATGAGAATCACAATATAATTACAAATTTAAAATCCTACAAATTCAAATTCAAGTACGAAACTTTAAAACATAAAGAACATATAAGAAATGTATTATGGATAAAATACTAAGGTTATTATTTGCTGTATTTAATAAAAAGGAACGTGAGCTCTAAGGCTCGATTTGACTGCTCTTGTGTTTCGTGACTCAATCTGCCTTAACAAGATGCCTACGTACCTTGCTGATTGCCAAGGATCAAGTCAAAAAACGTAGTTCTGATCTGTGGGGTGAGGCCCCTTATATAGATGTTGGGAGTCCTTGAATTGGACTTGGTATAGGAGACTTGGTGGGCAAGTCACATAATTAGAATGGACTTTGGAGTCCTAGATAGTAGGAAACTGATTCCTTATCCTTTTAGGTCCCCTTGAGGCTAATCTGTAAGGATTTATATCCTTATCGGGACTCTTCTCAATAGCTGATTTTTCCCTTATTAATTAATTACGAAATTAATTAATAATCAGGGTTTTTGGGCCTTCTTTGTTCCATCAGGCCTGATCTGGTCCATCAGGCCTGATCAGCATGTTAACCTTTCTGGTCTGAATGTCATACATCTTCTTATTGGGCCTAGCAGTCCACACCTTGTACAATTAACGCAGTATTTAATTAAACTATCATAATTTATTTATCCCTATCATTTGCCCCCCAACTTTTGGGATACATTGATTAGGTTTCGCAGAAGTTAAGTCTATTCATTCCCTTACAGGGTTTCATTTTTCCATAAAATGTGGAGCGACCTACACATTTACAATGAATTTTCCTTTTATTCAGGGATTATCTTAATTTCCAAGAACTTTTCCCTTATTTCCAGGATTTTTCCCTAATTTTCTGGATTTTTCCCTAATTTTCTGGGATTTTTCCCTTATTTTACGGGTTTTCCCTTAATTTCTGGATTTTTCCCTAATTTTTTGGGATTTTCCCCTAATTTTCCGGGTTTTTCCCTTAATTTCTGGATTTTTTCTCTAATTTTCTGGGATTTTTCCCTAATTTTCCGGGTCTTTCCCTTAATTTCTGGATTTTCCCTAATTTTCTGGGATTTTTCCCTAATTTTCTGGGATTTATCCTTTAATTTCTAATTTTTCAGATTTCCAGCCCTTTTTCGACTAGGATCCTAGTCAAAATTTCGACCTGGATCCTAGTCGAAATAGGGGTCAGCCTTGCCATCCTGGTCGAAGGAATTCGACTAGGATCCACGACCTGGAATTCGACCAGGATCCTAGTCGAACTTTTGACCTGGATCTAGGTCGAAAACTCCCCCACTTTTTTAGCTCCTGGTCTTGAGCCTATCGACTAGGATTTCGACCAGGATTCTAGTCGAAATTTCGACCTGAATCCTGTTCGAAAATTCTTTGATTCTCTTGCTTCCTGGTCGAAGGATTTCGACTAGGATCCACGACCTGGATTTCGACCAGGATCCTAGTCGAACTTCGACCTGGGTTTTTAATCCCCATTTTTGAAAGATGCTTGGTTTATTCGACCTCATTCCTGGTCGAAGTTTCGACCTCAATTCAGTCCTATTATTTCCGTTGTTTTCGTGTATCTAGTCAAAAAATTTCGGGCAGGATCCACGACCTGGAATTCGACCTGAATCCTGGTCTTTTTTACCCGTTATTTTCGGGTGCCTGTTCGAAAGTTTTCGGGCAGGATTCACGACCTGGATTTCGACCTCAATCCTGGTCTTTTTTACCCGTTATTTTTAGGTGCCTGTTCGAAAGTTTTCGGGCAGGATTCACGACCTGGATTTCGACCTGAATCCTGGTCTTCCACTAGCCTTCTTCATTTGGATTTAATTTAAGGTATTGTATTTTCCAAATCCTAATTGGATTTGGGCCGGGCCTTCTTTATTGGGCCTTATTGGGTTTTTCCAAAATCTTACTGGGCCTCTTTTATTGGGCTTTTCCAAATCTTACTGGGCCTCTTTTATTGGGCTTTTCCAAATCTTACTGGGCCTCTTTTATTGGGCTTTTCCAAATCTTACTGGGCCTCTTTTATTGGGCTTTTCCCTGTTTAGAATCCTCTAGAATTCCTAGGAATATTCTGGAATATTCCTTTTTCTGGGCTTTTTCCCATGGGCCTTTGTCCTTAATGGGCTTTCGTCCCTTCAACTTCCTTTTCCTCTTATATAAAGGACTGAGGAGAGGCTACTACTCCTTACCTTCTCATTTCTAAGTTTTCTTCTTTCTCCTCCTGCTAAGATTCTCAGAGCAATAACAGCAAGTCGGAGCTCAAAGCCTTTTTTAGGAGCGTTTCTTCAGGTAAAATCCCTCCCTTTTTCTTTTCGTGTCTATTTTTCTATTGTGTGCCCTTTTAAGATATCCAGTATGTGTCCTTTTTTGCAGATGGCTGACAAGAAAATGACTCGCTTGGCCAAGATGAACGTGGCTAGAAAGTCCAATGAGTTCCCTATCCGATCGAGGTACACTTCTTTAATCGACATGATCAATACTCGAGGGGACGAGTACCCGTCTGATGCGCATCTGGACGCGCACGATCATATTAGTGCTTTAAGGGATCCCAAGGAGCTGGAAAAGTTGAGCAGCTGCTTCAAAATGAAGGAACCTTTTAAGCTGGTTCTTGCAGGTCCGGCCGACAGGGCCTGTCAGTGGAAAAAGGACGCGCTATGCGTCTATAGGGATACTCTAAGGGCAGGTATCAGACTCCGTTTTCATCCATTCATTCCTTTGTTACTGGCTAATGTGGGCATCAGCCCTTGCCAACTCCCCCCTAATTCTTGGAGGCTCATTCTGTGCTATCTGTCGCAATGCACCAAGCACAATGTCCCCACTTCAGTCGCTGTCTTCAGAAAGATTTTTCAGTTCAAGAACAGCCCTGATAAAAGTCCGGGTTGGGTTTTCTCTAAACCAGCGCCCCACTATTCCCCATATCGTGAATGGGAAGTCCATCCCCGACAACAACTTGGGGTGGAAGAAAGATTTTTTGTTCATTGTTTGGGAAGGTAGAGACTGGGGCTCCCTGTTTCGATCGTCCTTCGGGCTGGCCGTGGATGGGAGCCCAAATGATATAACTTTGTCTGAGGAGGAGGCTAGAGCTTTCAACCTCCTTACGCAAGACAATGGGACTTCCCATTCTTGGGACCTCATCCGGGAGACCGTCCTGGTAGAACGCGGCCTCTCGCCCGTTCATAAGAAAAGTAAGTTCCCTTTCTTACCTCCTTTTTATTTCCTTCATTTTCTATTCCATTGATTTTTCAACTGACTTCGTTTGTTGCAGTGGCTGAGAAGATTGAGGAGCCTACCAAGCCTAAGGAACTGGAGACAACCAGGATGAAGAGGGCGGGGAAGGTCTTTAAAGACCCTCGCCTTGGTGACCGCTTCCCTGAGTTCCTCCTCCAGGCAACGGAGCCAAGCGAGGAAGGCCCCAGCCAAGTTTTGCGCTCCAAGCAGAGGCCAGGGGCCTATTTTCAACCTGCTTGGGGGATTCGGGGCAAGGATTCAATCGTGGGCAGCACGACACTGTCCAAGGAATGGTCTAAGCATTCCATCTCCCCGGTGGACTATCAAGACTTTGTCCTTCAACAGGACTTAGAGGGGAATGAGCTTTTTGGAGCCCAGGCTCTGGCGACGGTACGTCCTTTACCTATGCCCTTCATACTTGCCTTTTCATGTTTCTTTTCTCATACTTTTGCTGCTTCTCTTGCAGGCTAACGCCCATTTCCAAGGGGCAATTCACCAAGCTAAGGCTTGGAAGGTTGGCCTGGAAGATGCTAACAAGAAGTTGGAGGAGGCCAACCAAAGAATAGAGGCCCTTGAAGCTCAACTGGCCTCTTCCACTTCGGACCTGGAAACGGCCCGGGCCGAAAATGTTATTCTGAAGGCGCAGAAGGACAAAGCCTTTGACGGCTGGATGGATACCCAGGAATTTAAAGACTTGATGGTGGAGCATGTTGCCCTTCTTCACCCAGTTAGCTATAAAGACGGCTGGGATGCTGCTGTGGAGGCCATCCAGGATGATTTTCCAGAGGTCCTCGAGCAGTCCTCCTTTTCTTGCCCTGTGCGAGTTCCGGAGCTTGGGGGCGTTACTAACAAGCTAGCTGATATGATCAAAGACGGCCCTTCCGGAAGTCTAGGCCATAAGAGGAAGGAACTGAAGTTTAGCTCTAGGGAGGAGGAGGCTTCATCCAAAGAAGACCCTGCGCCTGCTGCGAAGAAGATCAGGGTGGAAGAGCCTCCAAGAGCTGCACCTCAGAATCCAGTGTCTCCCGTATCCTCCAAAGCATCTGAAGGCAGTTCTGACGGAACCTCTGCAGGGACTTCTGAAGGGACCACTGAGACGTTCGAGGAGACCTCGGATAGTGGTTCCGAAGAATCTTAGCCTTCCGAGGCCTAAGTTTTTTTTGTATATCTTTTTTTTGGGACAATATGTGAATTTAGTTTATGTCAGAAGTTGTTACCCTTCGGGGCTATATTAGATATGCTGTTTTCCTTATTTTCCTCTTTCTTCTTTACAATACTTAATATGCACTTAAACTTTAAGCATCCTTAGATTGAGAAATAATTTCAAACTCTTTAATACGAAGTCCTTACATAGCATGGGTTCGACCCTAATCAATAATAACTTGACAATGTAAACTCTAATAGAATATAAAGTCCTACATAAGCAAAGCTTCAAGGTGCTTTTAAACCTGCTTGTCATAATGACAAGCAAGAATCGTACTTCAACTATCTTACACATAGTAAACCTTCAGGTTTTGTGCATGCCAGGTTCTCGGGACTTCAAAACCATCCATAGTTTCCAGCTTGTAGGTTCCTCTACCCTGAACGCTCTTGACTTTGTACGGCCCTTCCCAATTCGGGGCAAGCTTTCCTTTTTGTCCGACACCAGAAGCTTCTATCTTTCTCAAGACTAGGTCACCTTGTTTGAAAAAATTCTCTTTAACCCTTAGGTTGTAGTAGAATGAAGCCTTTTTCTGATATTCTACTATCTTTGCATGTGCCTTATCTCGCACTTCATCGATTAAATCCAGGGCTAACCTCTGCCCTTCTTCATTTTCTTCTACATTAAAAGCCTGAATCCTTGGAGAGGAATGTGATATCTCTACTGGAACAACTGCTTCTGCCCCATATGCCAACATGAAGGGAGTTGCTCCTATCGTGACTCTACAGGTAGTCCTGTAGGCCCATAATATTGGAATTATTTCATCCACCCAATTATTTTTTGACTTCTCGATCCTCTTCTTTAGTCCATCCAGTATTATCCGATTTGCTACCTCCGCTTGCCCATTGGCTTGCGGGTGAGCCACAGAGGTGAACCGTAACTCAATTTCATTTTCTTCACAATACTTCTTGAATTCCTTATTGTTGAATTGTGTTCCATTGTCAGTGACGAGGATACGGGGAATTCCATATCGGCACATAATGTTTTCCCACAGGAATTGTGCAACCTGCTTAGTTGTGATTTTGGCCAAGGGCTTGGCTTAAATCCACTTGGTGAAATAATTAATGGCTACAATCAGAAACTTCCTTTGTGCCATGGCCATAGGGAAAGGCCCTAGAATATCCATCCCTCACATAGCAAAGGGAATAGGCGAGTTGATAGAGGTCAGCATCTCGGGGGGTTGTCTAACAACTGGTTCATGCTTCTGACAGCGATCACACTTCTTCACATATTCTTTGGCATCAACCATCATTTCTGACCAATAGAAGCCTAAACGGATTATCTTATGAGCCAAGGCCCTGCCCCCCAAGTGTTGCCCACAAATACCTTCATGCACTTCCTCAAGAGCCAAGCATGCCTCATCGGGCCTGAGACACCTTAAGTAGGGAATCACGAAAGATCTTTTATAAAGAATCCCATCTATTAAAGAGTACCTTAGTGCCCGAACAATTAACTTCCGTGCTTCAGTTGCATCACTTGGCAACCAACCGGTTTGAATATGAGCCTTAATGGGATCAATCCAGGACGTCCCTAGGCCTATAGGAGCCACAAGCTTAACATCTATGCTTTGTGTCTTCAAAACACGGAAGTACACACTTCCTGAACTTTCTTCTATCTCAGATGAAGCAAACTTTAATAGCGCATCTGCTTTAGCATTTTCTTCCCTTAGAATGTGTTCAACAAGGCATTCATTAAATTGGGTCATCACAGCCCTTACTAGGCAGACATACTTAGCCATCGTATCATCCCTTGCCTCAAATTCTCCCTTTACCTGGGATATGATCAGCTTCGAGTCTCCACGGACCTTTAAGTTTTTGACTCTAAGTGTCCCAGCTAGACCAAGGCCAGCTATCAGGGCTTCATACTCTGCCTCATTGTTTGTGGTTGGGAAGTCTAGCTTCATAGCATACTCAATTAAGAACCCATCAGGACTTTGCAAAACCAACCCTGCTCCACTGGAATTTGTTTTTGATGCTCCATCAAAATAGAGAACCCAACATTCTTTCTCTTTGTCATCCTTCTCTCTATCCCCATTATCGACTCCCTTGTCTTGAGGTATGGTATCTTCCTGCCCCCCGACTTCTTGGTTGGGTATGGTACATTCCACCACGAAGTCCGCTAGTGCCTGGGCTTTTATGGCCGTACGTGGCTTATACTTGAGATCGAACTCTCCCAACTCTATAGCCCACTTAATCAATCTCCCACTTGCCTTGGGACTGTGAATGATATTTCTCAGTGGCTGATTCGTTAGCACCTCAATCTGATGAGCCTGAAAGTAAGGACGCAGTTTTCTTGAAGCCATTACCAAGGCTAGAGCAAATTTCTCAATAGTTGAATAATTTAATTCAGCACCATGCAGAATTTAGCTGACATAATACACGGGTTTCTGGACTTTTAGCTCCTCCTTAACCAACACCGCGCTCAAGGCGCTCTCTGAAACAACCAAGTACAAGAATAAAACTTCACTCAGAACTGGCTTGGCCAACAACGGGGCCTGGTCCATATACTTCTTTAACTCTTCAAATGCCTTCTGGTTTTCCTCACTCCATACAAAGTCTTTGATGCTCTTTAGTGACTTGAAAAATGACAAACACTTGTCTCCCGACTTGGAGATGAATCGTCCTAGCGCAGTAACCCTTCCTGTGAGCTTCTGAACATCCTTGACAGTTTTTGGTGGTTCCATGTCCAGGATCGCCTATATTTTATCCGGGTTAGACTCAATTCCCCTCTTTGAGACCATCAGTCCCAAGAATTTTCCAGATCCTACTCCGAAAGCACACTTCTTAGGATTCAACATCATCTTGTGGTACCTCAGGACCTCAAAAGCTTCCCTCAAATGGGTTATATGATCAGTCTTTACTAGACTCTTGACTAACATGTCATCAACATAGACTTCCATAGTCTTACCAATAAGATCCTTAAAAATTTTATTCACCAACCTTTGATAGGTGGCTCCTGCATTCTTGAGACCAAACGCCATAACAAGATAACAATAAACACCAAAGTCAGTGATAAATAATACCTTTGGAATGTCATCCTTATGCATTTTGATCTGGTTGTATCCGCTAAATCCATCCATGAAACTCAGCATCTCATGTCCAGCAGTGGCATCAATCAAAGTATCAATTCTAGGCAGCGGAAAACAGTCTTTGGGGCATGCATCATTCAGATCAGTGAAGTCTATACACATCCTCCACTTTCCATTAGCCTTCTTCACCATTACAGGGTTTTCTAACCACTCCGGAAATTGAATCTCCTCAATGAAACCAGCCTCTAAGAGCTTTTCTACTTCCTGTTTTATAGCCTCTTGTCTTTTCGGGGCAAAATTTCTTTTCTTTTGTTTCACTGTCTTCCGGCTTGGATCTACGTTTAGCTTGTGAGTAATTAACTCCGGGTCTATGCCTGGCATATCAGCTGCTGACCATGCAAACACATCACTATTTTCTTGCAAAAATTTCACTAACTTCCCTCTAAAGGGCTCCTCTAATGTGGCTCCAATAAAAGTCATCCTCTCAGGATTCTCGGGGTCTAAAGGAACCGAAACCAATTCTTCTGCTGGCCTTCCTCTATTCTCGTCATTTTCTCGAACATCCATATCTTTAATAGGAAGAACCTTCCCCCCGACTCCATCTGCCCTCAAAGAGGCCACATAACAGCTTCTAGCCATTTTTTGATCTCCTCTCTTTTCTCCAATCCCGTTTCGGGTGGGAAACTTCATGACTGAATGGTAGGAAGAGGGGACTGCCTTGAAGGCATGTATCCCTGTTCTCCCCATGATAGCATTATAAGTTGAACTAGCCTTTACCACCACGAAATCCAGCATCTGCGTTGCTTGCCTTGGTTCCGTACCTATGGTGGTCGGCAATTTGATTATCCCATCCACAGGACATTCTACACCAGCAAATCCATATATCGGCATGTCGGTTGGTGTCAACTGGGAGTCGTTATACCCCATCCTTAGAAAGGTGTCGTGGAGCAAGATATCCACAGAAGCACCATTATCCACAAGGACCCTTTTAACCGGGCTATTTCCTATTATCGGTGTTATGACCAGCGGGTCGTCATGGGGAAACTTCACACCCTCTAGGTCGGAATCATCAAAAGTCAATGTTACTTCTGTCCTGGCCCTCTTCGGGGCTTCTCCAATAATATGCATAACCTCCCTAGTATATGTCATTCTGGAATTTTTGGACAATCCAGCAGCAGTTGGACCTCCAAAGATCGTGTTTATCACAGGTCCTCGAGGGCGTCGCGGTCCTCCAAAAATTGCATTTATAACCGGCCCTTTAGGTTGGGGATTCCGCCCCTGATCATCTTGGTCCCTCCTACGATCTTTAAAGTTCTTCCTTCCATTATTGTTTCTGTCCCCTCCATCTCCAGTATACTTGTTCAATCTTCCTTTTCGAATCAAAAACTCAATTTCATCTTTCAATTGCCTACACTCATCGGTATCATGGCCAACATCTTTGTGAAACCTGCAATACTTGCTCTTATCTAGCTTGGCGGGATCAACCTTCAAAGGCTTAGGCCAGCGAATATCTCTATCTTTCTCAATCTCCATCAAAATCTGACTTCTAGGAGCATTCAGCTTAGCGTATTCAGTGAACTTTTGCCCAGGTCCTCCCTTCTTGGGGGTTGAATCAGGGTTTTGTTCAGTTCTAGGATATTTGTCCTTTGCAATATATTCTAAATCAGTTTTCCGCTTCTTGCCTCCAGTGGGCTCATTACTTACTACGGTCTTCCTCATACTTTCTTCAACCTTGATATACTTCCCTGCCCTCTCTTGGAGCTGCAACATGCTTTCAGGGGGACGTTTGGCCAAGGACATCTTAAATAACTCATCCCTAGTTCCTTGTTGCAGTGCTATCATGGCTACCTTATCATGAAGGTCCGGGACTTTTAAAGCCTCCTTTGTGAAACGATTTAGGTAATCTCTCAAGAATTCCTTAGCTCCCTGCACAAGACTCATAAGAGATGCTGAACTTTTCTCATGGACTCTTCCACTGATGAATTGCTTAATAAAAGCCTGACTTAATTCTCTGAATGATCCAATAGAGTTTGGGGGCAGGCGACTGTACCATCTTTGAGCCATACCCGACAGGGTTTGAGGGAAGGCCCGACACTTTATAGCATCATTCACGGGTTGCAGCAGCAGTGCATTAGAGAATGTCCTAACATGATTAGCGGGGTCTCCCGTGCCATCATAGGCTTTGATAGTGGGCATCTTGAATTTCCTTGAGATATGGGCATTCATTATCTCTTCTGTGAAGGGTGGAGTTGGATCATCAGGATCTCCAAGGGGAAGGAGATTGCTTGGATCAGTTCTTGGACAATAGCCCTTCTTCGTACCGGACCATCCATCTATGACAGGAGGAGGATTTCTCCCCCTAGGAGGTATCTGGGGTCTGGTGAGCCTCCAAATCACGCCTCAGCCTTTGGATTTCAGCCTCATGAGCCCTGATCCTTTCCTGTACTTCTTGGGGATTCGCCCCTGGGGTGCATTGGGGGCGTTGCCTTCCATCGGCCATTGGCTCTTTTCCAGGACGCCTCCTTCTCGGGGCCACTTCATCATCCGAAGATTCGGAGTCTCTCTCAGTGTAAGGACCAGAAAATTCCCGATCCTCAGGGATAGGAGCCAAACCTCGTATATAGGGGGGTGACTGCCCTCTTGCTTCGCTTCGCCCAGCATATCCGCTTCCTCCAACCTCAGGGTGAAGGGGCATCCCATAAGGGGGGTTAGTAGTAACAATAGTTGAATATTCATACCCGACGGGTCGAGAATTCACAGGTATATGTACTTGTTGAACTTGAGGATTCGTACCTTGAATAGTCGGGGGAGTTGTCCCTTGTGGCTGAGGTTGAGTTGCCCCTATCTGGGCTTCCCCCTGAGTAGATGCATAAGTTGAATGGGGAGGAACCTCCACGGTTGACGAAATCACCTGGGTTGTCTCTGATGGTGTTCCTTCCTCTAGAGCTCTAATTGTTCTCCGTGTTCTCGCCATGGTTGTTGTTGTGCTTCCCACAGACGGCGCCAAATGTTATGGATAAAATACTAAGGTTATTATTTGTTGTATTAAATAAGAAGGAACGTGAGCTCTAAGGCTCGATTTGGCTGCTCTTGTGTTTCGTGACTCAATCTGCCTTAACAAGATGCCTACTTACCTTGCTGATTGCCAAGGATCAAGTCAAAAAACGTAGTTCTGATCTGTGGGGTGAGGCCCCTTATATACATATTGGGAGTCCTTGAATTGGACTTGGTATAGGAGACTTGGTGGGCAAGTCTCATAATTAGAATGGACTTTGGAGTCCTAGATAGTAGGAAACTGATTCCTTATCCTTTTAGGTCCCCTTGAGGCTAATCTGTAAGGATTTATATCCTTATCGGGACTCTTTTCAATAGCTGATTTTTCCCTTATTAATTAATTACGAAAGTAATTAATAATCAGGGTTTTTGGGCCTTCTTTGTTCCATCAGGCCTGATCTGGTCCATCAGGCCTGATCAACATGTTAACCTTTCTGGTCTGAATATCATACATCTTCTTATTGGGCCTAGCAGTCCACACCTTGTACAATTAATGCAGTATTTAATTAAACTATCATAATTTATTTATCCCTATCAAAATGATTTACACTGCGAACTGTTTACGAGAATTTATTACGAAAACAAATAAGCGACCGAGTGAACGCGTAAACGAATAAATAAACGTATCAAATAAAGCTAACTATACAATCTAACTAGAGTAAGAAACTAACCATGGTCAAGTACCCAAATAGTAACCTAGCTATATA
This sequence comes from Apium graveolens, assembly GCF_009905375.1. Lineage (NCBI taxonomy): Eukaryota > Viridiplantae > Streptophyta > Magnoliopsida > Apiales > Apiaceae > Apium > Apium graveolens. The sequence goes on along the minus strand of NC_133656.1, from coordinate 644,827 downwards.
GGAAATGATAACCTAAAGGCTAGTAATAGTAAATCTAAAGTCTAAACTAAGTAGAATAGCTTGAAAACCTAGGATGCTAGTCAATATATTCATGGATTTAGTAGTACTAGGATATATACCAAATCATATCTCACAAATCATCCAAGAGAAGCATTTCCAAGAAGCAACAAAACTCTCTCTCTCTCTCTTCAAAACACAATGCTGATTTCAAGAACATCATGAAAAGAAAATTTCATATCTCATGTTCTACTCAATAAAAACTCACCAAACTTTAACCAAATCTTCCTCATATCATGTACAAGGTACGTTCAAAATTGCATGGTCATTGGATTAGTATAGCATAGTCAAATCCTTGCTCAAAATTGGTTGTGAATAGTAACTTTGAAAATCTCTTTTTGTTTTCTTGATTTTCATGGCATGATTTAGGATCCTTAAGCATAACCAATCCCTCCCAAGGTTCAACCACAAAGAAGAGAACCTCCCAAGCTACCAAGAAAGGTATAAACCTTCATCCAAACTTTGTTTAAGTTTTAAGTTTCAAGAAAAGTAAGGATCTTGGATATAAGTATGGTTTTGATGATTGATTTGATATTATCTTGATGTTTAGTTAATTAGTTTTAAGGTTGATGATTGTTGCCTCAGTAACATGATGATATTGAGAGGAGTTAGTGTTGAGATGATGATTTGATGATTGTTGATGGAGGTATAATGATTTAAGATGTAAACGAAACTCGGATCGTAATTGTAACCTCGTTAAAATGAACAAAACTCAACTTAAGTTTTCTGCAGAAGTTCCTGAATATATAAACTGTAGTTTCTTGAAAACTAAGAATTTATTATGATAGAAAATTTTATGAGGATCGTTTAGGCGCTTGAATCGCTTGATTTCGATTTACGGATCAAAAGTTATGACCGTTTTAGTAAAAGCGATTTATGAAACAAAAACTGCTACATATTACGAACTTCGTAAATAGAATTGATCGACTTAATAATATTTAAAAATTATAAAATTTTAACAGAGAATAAAAAATATAGTTTATTAACTTCCATAAAAATTTCAAGTAAAAATATTGAACTTTCAATTTTATAAAATTGTCGGAGCCGATGTCGCGCTGAGTACGAACATCAAAAACAATCCACTGTTAGAAAACCGCCACTTCGGGATTTTCACCCCTGTTACTAGAAAACTATTTTCAAATAGTGTGTTCTAGATTTTGTCTAGATCGCGAACATGAAAACGATGCATCAATTGAATTAACGGTTTGAGAGATATCGACGTTTTAGTGAAAGTGGTTTGAATAGTAAAATTCCGTAGTTGACCGAAGTTTTGAATGCTTTTTACCTAACTAAATTCATTTTATCAAAATGAAACTTTTATAATAAATATTAAAAGCACTCAAGAAGCTCCTCGAGGTGGTTTTGTATTAAAATATAAATTTTGCTTAATAGTAACATTCGGTAAAGTCAACTCTAGAAGACCATTTTGACCGTCCGTTTCGACCAAGGATTGATACTTTTTCCGAGTCGGTCGACTATTTAAAATTATGAAGTATTGAACTTATTAGAATATAATTTGGTGATGAGTGGAGGAATGATGATTAAGATTATGATATTTGTTGATTAGAAAACCCGGAACGAGAGGAAGTCGGGAAACGTATCTTGGACTCCAGGCAAGTTATCAAACCCTACCTTTTAAGAACTGTTGTGTTGTGATTGCTTTTAATTACTGCAATATATGCATGATAAATGTTTTATGGTGATTTATAAATTGGTATATATTGAATCATAAGATATGATAATTTTGGTATAACAAAAGTACCAGATTCGAAACGATATATTTAGACAGAGGATTGGTCGGTGTAAGTTTATAAAAACTCGGAAGTATTCCGGAGTTGTTATATTTGAGAAATGTTAACGCTATAGAGTAGCGTGACATGTATATTGTAGACCAAGAGTGATTCAGTATGTATTTTACAGTAAAATCCCGGGAATCATCCTGATGATGTTTTGGATGATTAAAAGTCCGTACTTGTTTTATTCCAAGGTACTCGATGTCCACTTCCGAAATATTAAAATACCTCAAATTTAGTTAAAATGATTTATAAAGATCGTATTCCCTCAACTATATTTTATTATTCGAATAATAAATATTATTTCAATTATTCATTTATTATAGGAGAAATATTCTCCAACGATTATTTATTTCAAACTCGATTAAATATATTGACAAAGGTTACCCTAATTATATAAACGTAAAATAGTTGGGGAATATTATTTCAAATATTCTTTTAAAACATAATCATTCGAGGTATAATTATTTAATTATTGTTATTTAATTATTATTTATTTATTAAATGATTTAAAAATCATAAGACCCACTTTTAGAATACTTTCTAAATTTCAGCAAGTTATTCGAATACTTGAAATCGTCGAAAAATATTAGATCGACTTATTTTGAATATTATGAGCACAATTTCAAAAGAAAATCCCCCTTATTTAATTATATGTTGACAACGGTCAACTCACATCCTTATTACTTCCTTCAAAAAATTTTGGAAGTACATATATATATATATATATATGTACTGATAAGATAAATTGTCTCTATCAACAAGTAAAATGTTTGGGGAACTTCGATGTGGTTCGAGTTCTTGAGATATGATAGGATTCTTTTAAGGACTTGGAGGGGTAGACTCTAGTACTATGTGTACTAGGGAGACTACCATAGGGTACCGCATGTGAAGGTACTCTGTGTATTCAGGAACTTGTGAAGTATGTGTATACCCAAAATGGGACACGTAGCCCGAATGCGGCAAGGGTGATAACCGGGATACGAAGGTGTCGTCCTTCTACTAGTAGAAAAGGTTACTATTTCCGTATTACGACTGATCATCGTATGCGATGGCTATAGTGAGTCCTATATTCTTCCAATTGGAATTGAGATGCAATACTGTAACCTAAGCCTAGGTGTTGGGTTTACCATTAAGGTATTTGCAGACTAGTAAATCAATTGAAATCATTATTTTGAAAAGAGGTGTATAACACCAAGAGATTGATTCTCCTGAGTATATAATACTATCGAGAGCATTGTAAATATATTTATATATAAATATATATATATATATATATATAAAATATCTGATTTGGTTTAAAGAGAAAAAGGTGTATACCACCAAGTTTTCAAAACATCCTATTATGTGATGAAGTATTATTTTAACAGTAATTTTCCAACTGTTTTATACATTATGGCTTACCATCATTGCTCACTCTTGCTTTCTTTTAAATGTCATAATATAACAGATAACCAGTATGCCGGTGTGGGACCTAGTCGCTTGCAATCATGGGGAGAATCCCTGGAAACTTTGTCTCAAGTGGGCCAGAGTATCAGATAAGTATAGGATATCAGTCGTAATTATTGTAACTTCATGTAGAGGTTATGAATAATTGTTTGAGATCCTGTAAAGTACATTTGAGTTTTAATAACATATGATACTTGTTGTACATCGTTTCTAAGGCTATAACTTGTGAGTGTGTGAGATTGGGGGTCTGTGATATGGAATTATTGGATTATTGAGTTAATACAGGTTATACATGATTGAAGGATTGTATGATGACCCAGCTTCCTGACCCCGGATTTGGGGGAGTTACAGAAATGGTATCAGAGCATTAAGTTATAGTACTTAGAGACGAGAGTGTTAGGAGTTTGTCTAGTTGCGAGATTTCGTAAGAGATCACATAGAGTTCATCATTGGACTACCGGATGTAGCCCGAGTGTGTAGGTTAGGATAAGTGTATATTTGAGGAATTATAGTATGACTAATAGAACCATTGGAGATTATCAGAATGATGAGAAGAAAAATTAAAATCATATATGATTTGGAAAGTATGTGGACGTCGAATTCGGAGCTGAGTCTCCAGGGCATTTGGAGTAAAGACGGTATTACCAACACCATATGATGATTGGATAACACAAGCCTAGTTACTCGTAGGTTCCCATAAGTTGCCTATGAAGGGGAATCACAGGTGAAAACCATGAAGTCTAATTATTAATATAAAGTTGAGACTATTGACCTAAAACTAGTTGAAGGTGTTATTTTACCAATGAGGATTTGAATATCGTATTAATAACGAATTCAGAAGAAATAATGTCCAATATACCCTTGAGGATTTTTATATCCATTAAGGAAGATTTGAATATAATATACGAATGTCATTATAAAATAAGTAAACTACATGATATTATTAGTGCGCTTAACATGTAAGGTTATGATGGTTTAGCTCAGAGATCGAGAGCATCGAGAATTGATGGCATGTCTACAACTGAATGGCGTAAGATTACAACGAGCGATAGTTCGATCTTAGAACCTTAAAAAGGGATATAAAATGAGTCTAGGGCAGAATTCTTCGATAGAAATGATGTCACATATGACGTATATATACCCGTAGACCTCTAATATATGGTAATGTATGTTCACTTACACAGACATGCCACTGAACTTGCCACTGAACTTATGGACTGCATTGAGATCCCTAAGAGATCTCTTTGATCTATTCACCGGGGGAACTGGCCACTTGTAGTTAGTAACGGATACGTGTAGCAGGCCTCTATCGGCTTAACATATGCTTTTGGAATATTTATGAGTAAGGTCTTCGAGGTAAAACACCGGAATGATAAATATACGTGCGAAAGTCAAGTTAGTAAGCGATTTTAAAATGATGTTGAAAGAGACACTAGCTGAAACAAGGAATTACAAAGACTAAGAGGTGGTATCATCCTCAGACGGATAATAATGAGAGTTAGGATAATTAGTGAAATATTTTGGCACCTACTCACTGTCACGCTACTCCCTCCAAACTGTTGATCATTCGTATTCCCTTGATAAGTCATATCAGGCAATCCTTTTAGTTCCTTACTTTGAACTTCTGATGTGACCAACAACTTCAATAGTTTATCTCCATATCAGGACTTGTTCAATTCTTTTAGTTGATCCATGAACTTTCATTCATAGATTATGATCTTCGTGTTCAGCTCGGAGCTATTTACACTCTATTTCAATTATCCAAGGAATTTTTAATAAATTTTCCTCAATTCATTGATGAATATTTATAATGAGTATCTTCATTTGATTCTTCTTTCATACTTACGCTTCTCAGTCGAGATTGTAAATATTTAACAAATTATTAAAAACATGGATGATCTAATATCCATAGATTCCTCGGGAATCCTTTTCTTCTAATCGGGATGAAATTATATATTGAACTTTAAAATCATAGTAAGGGTATCAATTTGATATTGGTATTCCGAATTCAATTCTATCTGAGAATCTGATAAAGAATGTGAACGAGGGCACCTCTGAGTGTACCATTTTATTGGCAAGAAATATTTGATGAGAGGCTATCGATTGTTCCGATGCCAAGACCACTCAATTCAGAGTTATAATTGTCTTTCTCGACCCAAATTTGAAAACTCTTTATTTCAAAATCGTCATATGGGTAGCCACAAATTTCTTTAGTAGTTACGATGTTGAGATTTTTTTTTCTTTTTTTAAACAAACTGAACTATGCCTAGATGCATATGTTCTCATGAATGACTAGTTAATTGTCCTAACTAGTCGAAATTTTAATTAATACGACAGGAAGCCTAGCTAATCGTCCTAGCTAGTTACTATGGCCAAACCAATTGAGCTGGCCATTTTCTTAGCCGGTTGATAATATTTCTTGATACGAACTAGTTATTTTTTTCTAGTTCTACTTCCAATCAAATTTTTATTATTCCATAGTGCATTATATATGAAAAATTTAATTGTTGATGAAATTTTCAAAGAATGATTTAATTGAGACCTAACTAGATTGCCCACTCAAACGAGAATTCATATTCAGTTTTATGAAATATTTCGTTCATGAAATTTCGATTCTTTCGTTTATATAACGAATATCCATTTAAAATCACAAAGTGATTGAAGAACAACGTACTTCCTTATTTGTTAATCACTGAATAAAATTCATTCTTTCAAAATAGCATCTCTTTGAAAGCTCAATGGTTAACCTTTGGTTGAGGATGTTATTCGATATTTCTTTTATTATTCGAAAAGAAAAGTATTCTTTCAATAGGGAAATCTTTCAAGTATCATTCGTATGATGTTATTATTCAGCAATGATTGCTTTCAAGGGATATTCTCTATAATATCTTAATATAAATATCTAAGGACATGAAAGGATAATCCTTGTTGTATTCTTCCTTCCAAGTTATAAATCTTTTGAGTGTTGCAACTCTTTTATTCAGAGCTCATTATTTCTTCAGATTTTAGATTTTGAAATCTTGTTAAGATTGTCTAACTTGCATCGATATCGTGAAAATCATTTTTCCAAGGCTGGTTGCCTTCCGAACAAAGAAAGGTATAGTTGAGAACCAGTTGTTGTATTATGAGATTGAAGACTCAGTGCTAAGATGGTGCAATCGGAGCATCGTGATGAGTAAGTTATTTTAAAAAGAAAATACAATGTTTAGTCAATATCATAAGGACCTTTAACATGGTTATAGAAGGAAGATAATATAGATACAACGTGATTAGTTAGGTACGCTTCTATGAAATATTATCGGGATAGGTACTAATGAATTCGGGAAAGACCAAGCATGTATGAATTCGAGGAATAGGATTTTGAAAAAGTAAAGGTAAGATTAGTAACAACCCTATGTTAGCAATACCTGACGATGAAAAGAGGATTTTGTGTGAAGTATAATGATATGACTATGCGGCTTAAGGAGCGTGATATAAGATGTTCTAATAATAATCTAGAATAATCGTGATAAGGTTCGCACTGAAAGGGACAAAGAGTTTAACTTATGAGGAAATTTTAAATTTTTTTTCTCTCTTACACTGAAAACGAGATAGAGGCTATAGTCAAATTGATCAAGGTCTATGATTGATAAATCTATTATCATCAAGGAAAGGCCAATGTGGTGGCCGACACCTTAAGTAAGGGAAAGATAGACTGAGAATAATAAACTTCGAAACAACTAATGAGGAGGATCGCACCAATAAATTTGAATTAAGATAATGTGAAGAGAACCCTTTATAACATAACGGGAAGGATTAAATACCACTAGAAACTTAAGAGGATACTAGTCATGACCGGATATTAAAAGGGATGTCATTGAGTAGGTAAGTAAGTACTCGACATGGTTGAAAATGAAAACGGAAAGGCGAGGATTAAAATTTTGGCGATTACGACTTGTAAATGATCCATATAGGAGTAAGAGTTTATTATAACAAATTCCGGGGGAGGATTATCATGAACCAAGTAAGCCGTCGTGCTATTTTAGGATTTTGAGTAATAGGTTAAATAAGACCGCTTATTTTATCATGCAAATGATAGATCTATGCTCTATAAAATTGTCATGAACATGGAAGAGATAATTGGTGATAGAGAGACCCCGTGATATTGTTCCATGCAAAGACCCAAGAATTGATTTTACAACCGGATTATTTCCCAAGATATTTCGCGAGAAAGGACGAACAGAGGCACGACTTAGAGCTCTAAAATCGACAAGTAGAATTGGAGGACTATCCAGACCATGGAAGATACGTTTATCGGCTTGCCTTTTATTTATAACGGTTAGGAGAATCGCCTATCATTGACAGAAAATTCGTATAGACATACTTACCACGCGAGCATACGGAAAATAGCCGCCGATATCCCTTATGATGGAAAACTGGAAGAATGAAGGATGTCATTGTTAGAGCTGACAGAAGGCAGAGAAGATCGTACATGCCCTTTTAAAGGCCACTAGTAGCAGTTCCCAATAAACGCGAATACGTCTAAGGCACTAGCAAGAATAACGAATACGACCCAGAAGGTATCGTAGTACTATAAATATTATACGGGAAATGATTAAAGAATCTGACCGATAGCGAAAGCTGAGCGTTCCACGATTCTAAAATGTATCAATCAATTGCGTATGAAATGGTGCTTCTTTCAAGACGACAGCAGGACCCGACGTGACTTATGTTACTACGGGAAGAAATGTTAAAATCTGATGCTAAACGTGTAACCAGAGACGAGCATGAAGAAGTGTAACGGGAACTTCTTACATAAAATAATTGACATAGATGATGCACCAAAATGGGAAAACGTTAAGGAACGAAACTCTAGCACTAGTAGGAGCGATGAAGGGGGAAATGAATAAGTTGATGAATGATTCCAAACACTAGAAGATGCGCTAATCGTCCATATTATAGATTTTTAAGGGAAATGAAGTGACCAGTTGACGTTAATTGAATTACCAACAATAACGAGTTATCATGCGGGCATTGGAACGGCTACAAAGCTTGGTACGGAAGAAATAATCGTTCTCCATTAGGTTGGGAAGAAGTTGGTAAGCGGAGGATACTTGGACCATAATTGAGTCGATAAACCAAAGAAATTCCTAGAACTTATCAGAACCCGACTAATGGAAGCCCAGGATGGACACTGGAGATATGCGGACCAGAACTTAAGGACAATGAGTACGACGTAACAGACCAAGTATTTTTTAGAGTGCCTCCCGAGGAGGGAGTGATGAGATTCGAAAGTTAAAGAAATATTGAACCCAAAGTTTATTGGACCATTTGAAATCTTTAAAGGACTAAGAAAGTTGGTTTATAAATTAGCACCATCGTCGAACAATCGCCAAGTTTATAGCAAGTACCACGAATCGAGGTTTGAAAATTTAACCGTCAACACCAAACATATGATTGAAAATGAACTATTAAACTTGCAGCCAGACTTACCGTATGCGGAACAATGTGTAGAGATCAAATGCTGCGAGATCAACGTGAGAACTCGAGGTTGTCATGTGAGAAGCGTATCCCTCTCTATTTTCAAACTGATTTCGTGACAGAATCCTTTTAAGGGGGGAAGACTGTAAGAACCCAAATTTTTGACATCGGTAAAAGACCTTTATGAATAGTAACCTTGCGGTTTAATAAAAACTTTTGCGACCACACCATATACAAGTTTTTAATTTAAGATTCCGAGTTGATATTATGATTATACATACCAAAGAAGTGTATATAAAAACTATTAGTTTTCGAAGAAAACGAACTTTGAAAAACGACCGTATCTATGAACCATCAAGGATTACGAGAATCATAATATAATTACAAATTTAAAATCCTACAAATTCGAATCCAAATACGATACTTCAAAACATAAAGAACGTATAAGAAAGGATTTACACTGTGAACCATTTACGAGAATTTATTCCGAAAACAAATAGGCGACCAAGCGAATGCGTAAAAGAATAAATAAACATATCAAACCAAGCTAACTATACAAGATAATTAGAGTAAAATACTAACCATGGTCAAGTAACCAAATAGTAACATAGCTAGATAGGAAATGATAACCTAAAGGCTAGTAATAGTAAACCTAAAGTCTAAACTAAGTAGAATAGCTTAAAAACCTAATATGATAGCCAAGATATTCATGGATTTAGTAGTACTAGGATATATACCAAATCATATCTCACAAATCTTTCAAGAGAAGCATTTCCAATAAGCAACAAAACTCTCTCTCTCTCTTCAAAACACAATATTGATTTCAACAACACCATGAAAAGAAAAATTCATATCTCATGTTCTACTCATTCAAAAATCACCAAATTTTAACCAATGATTCCTCATATCATTTAAAAGGTACTTTCCAAATTTCATGATCATTGGATTAGTATAGCATAGTCAAATCCTTGCTCAAATTGGCAGTGAATACTAACTCCGAAAATCTGTTTTTGTTTTCTTGATTTTCATGGCATGATTTGGGGTCCTTAAGCATAATCAATCCCTCTCAAGGTTCAACCATAAAGAATAGAACCTTCCAAGCTACCAATAAAGGTATAAACCTTCATCCAAACTTTGTTTAAGTATTAAGTTTCAAGAAAAGTAAGGATCTTTGATATAAGTATGGTTTTCATGATTGATTTGATATTATCTTGATGTTTAGTTAATTAGTTTTAAGGTTGATGATTTTTTCCTTAATAACATGATGTACTTGAGAGGAGTTAAAGTTTGGATGATTATTTGATGATTGTTGAAGGAGTTTTAATGATTTAAGACGTAAACGAAACTCGGATAGTAATCGTAACCTCGTTAAAACGAACAAAACTAAACTTAAGTTTTCTGTAGAAATTCCTGAATGTATAAAATGTAGTTTCTTGAAAACTAATACTTGATTATGATAGAAAATGTTATGAGGATCGTTTAGGCACTTGAATCGCTTGATTTTGATATACGGATCAAAAGTTATGACCGTTTTAGTAAAAGCGATTTACGCAACAAAAAATGCTACATATTACGAACTTTGTAAATAGAATTGATCGACTTAAGAATATTTAAAAATAATGAAATTTGAACAGAGAATAATAAATAGATTTTATTAACTTCCATAAATATTTCAAGTAAAAATATTGAACTTTCAATTTTATAAAAATATCGGAGCCGAGGTCGCGCCGCGTACGAACATCAAATACAATCCCCCATTAGAAAACTGCCACTTCGGGATTTTCACCCCTGTTACCAGAAAACCATTTTCAAATAGTGTGTTTTGAATTTTGTCAAGATTGCGCACGTGAAAACGGTGCATCAATTGAGTTAACGGTTTGAGAGATATCGATATTTTAGTGAAAGTGGTTTGAATAGTAAAACTCCATAGTTGACCGAACTTTTGAAATGTTTTTCACCTAATTAAATTCATTTTATCAAAATGAAACTTTTATGATAAATTTTAAAAGAACTTAATAAGCTCCTCGAGGTGGTTTCGTATTAAAATATTAATTTACGATTTATTAAAAATGTTAGAGTGCGAGCTGCGTAATAGTAACATTCGATATAGTCAACTCTAGAAGACTACTTTAACCGTCGTTTCGACCAAGGATTGGTACTTATTCCTAGTCAGTCGAATATTGAAAATTATGAAGTATTGAACTTATTAGAATATAAGTTGGTGACGAGAGAAGGAATGCTGATTAAGATTATGATATTTGTTGATTAGAAAACCCGGAACGAGAGGAAGTCGGGAAACGTATCTTGGACTTCAGGCAAGTTTTCAAACCCTACCTTTTAAGAACTGTTGTGTTGTGATTGCTTTTAAATAATGCAATATATGCATGATAAATGTTTTATGGTGATTTATAAATTGTTATATATTAAATCATAATATATGATGATTTTGGTATAATAAAAGTACCGGATTCGATACGATATAGTTAGACCAAGGATTGGTCGGTGTAAGTTTATAAAGACCCAGAAGTATTCCGGAGTTGTTATATTTAGGAAATGTTAATGCTAGAGAGTAGCGTGACATGTATATTGTAGACCGAGAGTCGTTCGGTTTATATATTATAGTAAAACCCCGGTAATCATCCCGATGATGTTTTGGACGATTAAAAGTTCGTACTTGTTTTATTTCAAGGGACTCGATGCCCACTTGTGAAATATTAAAATACCTCGAATTTAGTTAAAACGATTTCCAAAGATCGTATTCCCTCAACTATAATTTATTGTTCGAATAATAAATATTATTTCAATTATTCATTTATTATAGGTGAAGTATTCTCCAACGATTATTTATTTCAAACTCGATTAATTATATTAATAAAGGTTACCCTAATTATTTAAACGTAAAATAGTTGGGGAATATTATTTCAAATTTTCTTTTAAAAAATAATCATTCGAGGTCTAATTATTTATTAATTGTTATTTAATTAATAAATGATTTAAAAATCATAAGACCCACTTTTAGAATACTTTCTGAATTTCAGAAAGTTATTCGAATACTTTCAAATCGTCGAAATATATTATATCGACTTATTTTAAATATTCTGAATACAGTTTCAAAATAAACTCCCCCTTATTTAATTATCTGTTGACAACGGTCAACTCACATCCTTAGTACTTCCTCCAAAAAATTTTGGAAGTACATATATATATACACTGTTAAGATAAGTTGTTTTTATCAACAAGCAAAACGCTTGGGGAACTTCGATGTGGTTCAAATTCTCGAGATATGGTATGATTCTATTAAGGACTTGGAGGGGTAGACTCTAGTACTATGTGTACTAGGGAGACTACAAAAGGTACAGTGGGCGAAGGTACTCTATGTACTCAGGAACTTGTAAAGTATGTGTATACCCAAAATGGGACACGTAGCCCGAATGCGGAAAGGGTGATAATCGGGATACGAAGGTGTCGTCCTTCTACTAGTAGAAAAGATTACTATTTCCATATTATGACTGATCATCATATGCGATGGCTCTAGTGAATGTCCTATATTCTTCCAATTGGAATTGAGATGCAATACTGTAACCCAAACCTGGGTGCTGGGTTTACCATTAAGGTATTTGCAGATGAGTAAGTCAATCGAAATCATTATTTTGAAAAGAGGTGTATAACACCAAGAGATTGTCACACCCCCAACTAACCAAAACATAATATATAACTATTAAGATATTTAAAAAAAAGTAAATATATCTAAATCTAAGATCTTACAGTTTAGGGTATGGAACAACCCAACACTACTAACTATTCCAACTAGTTTTAGCATCGTGTCCTCACACAAAACTATCCCTTATTCTACCTGAGCTTGAACATACGCATCGGCGTCACAAGTCTTACGTGCTGTCTGCTTGAATCTAACCATAGCTGCTAGCTGTAATATCAGGGTTAAAGCAAGGAGTGAGCCAAATGCTCAACAAGTGCTAAACAATATGATACAAAATATAAATCGAGATATATATATATATATATTAAAGAATGACAATGCTAAGATATAACTAATAATAACAAGAGATGAAATTTTGGGTGATGGCATCATTTTCTTGAATCAAAATATTTTCAAAATCATATCTTAATCAAAATCATTTTATGACGCTACGGATTACAGCCGGTGATCAGCCGCGAAGTAATCCCGAACCTCGCTGGGTTCTAAAACATTAATGGGATCCCTAGGTAACTTTTAAGCCTACAATATAAGTGTGGAAAGGACTCGTGTCTCAGTCCAGATCCACTACTCAAAGAAAGCATTTATCCCCCTTTGGGACTAAAAATCCATATTTTAATCATTTCAAAAACTGATGCCGATTGATAATAAAATTTCTTAAACAGTAAACATCTTTATCAAGGGATTATAGATCAACTTTGAAACACTGGAAATATGTCACAAAATCTCAGGGCCTTGATTCACTAGACTTTATTCTATCGGGGTACTTGAACAGTTTCTATTTACAAAGATTTTGACAAGGAGATTTAGTAGGGTTTTTGGATAATAGGAAGAAGTAATGCCAAACTAGTCTTAAAGCAATGGTTTTAGACAAGGTATAGGTATTAGAACATCAAGAAGATAAGCATCACTGGTTACAAGTATACTAGAGGTGTTAAGGTATAAAGAAAGTGATCATTAGCTTAAGGTATATCAGGATGTCAAACTTTAGGGTAAGGATAGGGTTATCAAACAATCATGAACAACTTAAAATAATATCTGGCTTTTAGGTATCAAGGTAAAGTTTCTATTGGGGTTCAAGCATCAAGGTGAGATGTCAAGATTTTAGGAATCAATAGCATGTTAATCAAGAGGATTTTATCATGGCATTCCAATTACTGTGATGTACTAGCATGATACGACTTTTGATCTACTTGTAATATGTACTTGAGGGTTCATGGCATTTCTATATAATACGAAGATAGCTTTCAGAATCACTTGGTTCAAGTATAACAAGATAACTCAGGATACTCGCATCATATATATATATATAGGAACTAGTTATCACACATTTGCAGTGTAAACGAAAAAGCAAGTTGAATCACTTGCCTTGAGAAAAGCTGGACTGGTCTGGCAGGTAAGAGCAACCGGAAGCTTTACTCGACCTTTATGTCAAGTTTACCCTCGTCTCGAGATCCTACACAATTAATAATAACCTCACTATAATATACCCTCACCAACGCAACCTATTTACAACCCGAAATTAAACACAAATGGCACTTAGGCCTATATGCATGCAATTTATAATCACCTTATAAATATAATAGTACACATAGCCACATATACTCATATATCATATTTTAATACCAAATAATATCACACACACACCATAATGCAACACTAGGCTTGGATGATCTCGATCCCCAACTAAGTCACTTGATCGCTAAACTAGACAAAGTCTTCAATTTTGGTCTCCTAACTCGATGTGCCTTTACTAAACTATACAAAACCTATTGACCCTCACTTGGGACTTTCACTCTACAGGCTTTATGCTATCTTGCAACCATAGTGGTCAACCTAGGTCTCACTCATAAGTGCTCTAAAACTATGTGGTAAGTGAAAGTGCTTACTGAGGTAAATTTCAGAATGAAATCTATGGCTTCTTGAGTGCATTAGACACTCTTACACTACAAGTTTACCTCCAAAACTTCTACACAAGACTCTTCTGATCATAAGGCATCTCCCAAACTTGATGTGGCTCAAGGGACTAGCTTGGGCCTCCTTGGGCCTAAGCGTAAAGTCCATGGTTCCCCTGTTTTTCTGGGCAAAAAATGCCCTGACTGGAACTAACTTGTGACACATGATTCTAACTCAAATCTTATGAAATATGGCTGGAAAAACTCCTCTGACACTCCCTTTAACTAACGCTCAACAGGGCCTAATGAGGGCCTACCCATGACATGGTCAAAACTTCCTATTTCTAAGTTGCAACAAAACTGTCCCCAGCTGGACAGATTTTGTGATTTCACTCGTGTACCTAACCAAACGACTTACAAACCTCCAACAAACACCTAAAACCTTTTATATACTCCTAGTTCTAGCTTCTGGTGGCTTGGGCCTCAAAGTGCACAACAATTACTCACTCAAAACTTCCTCATAACTAGTGCATCAAATCTGGAAAAATACAAACACTAACTAATCCCCTTCCACCTTGACTCCCGCTTAATAACCAAGCATCCAACCTTTACCAAAGCAAACCTAGTGTATCAATATCCTAAAATAGTGCCTCAACAGGAGGGGAGATCATCCATGCCCAAGAACATCAACATGCAACTAAAAATATAACATGCAACTCATGGAAAATACTTAACAAGATTTCGGCTAAGGCATAAAGTTTAAATTCTTGCAAATTCGACTTATACCTATTACTCATCCTTAATAATCATGAAATATATCTTCTCTTATCTATTAATAAGAAATATATCATGGAAACAATCTATCTCGAGTACAAATATTTCGAATTTATAAATTTTTAAATATAAAAACATGATTTCGAAAAGAGTAACATGTACAACATGGTTGATCATCATTTTAACATCTTAAAACTAGCATGCATGGCTAAACATGATTATATAATGAAATTTCAGTAGCATGCAAAGGATTTTAAAGCATGGTTTCTCCATAAAACACTTAATTAACACATATATAAAATGTATCTCATAGAGAGCTTTTGAATTCACAAGAATCAAGAGTTTCTCTTTGGAGATCACACAAGAACTACACATGCAACAATGAAACTTCATCTCCCAAGTCACAAAACTCTTGGGAAGTATATAAAATAAATGTAGGTGGAAGATTTACACTAGGGAACATGAGAAATAGAATGAAAAATGGAAGAGAGTGGGGGATGGGGGCTTCGGCCGAGAGCAAAAGGGAGGGAGGGAAGGAGAGAAAAATAAGGTGTGTTGGAGTGTGGAGTGAGTGAAAAATGACTTCTCCCACTTTTTTTTTGGTTTTATTGGCAAAAAGAATGAGTGGAAATGAGAATGTACAAAAATGACCTCTAGGTAAAGTTAGGTCATTTTGCATGCAAGGTTAGTGTGGTAATTTGGTAATCAACAAATGAGTTAGTGGGGTTGGAAAGGTCTCCTTTGCCATTTAAGAGAATAGAAGAGTGATTTGCATGCAAGGGCTTCCATGTAATTTTCTAATTATAACAAATAAAATTTTTAAAGATTTATTTTTATAAAATAAAATACAAGTTCAAAAATTATAAAATTTATACCATAAAATAACTTGGATTTTTAGAAATTTTATAAAATCACTTTTGAAATTTGTGAACGAAATAACTTTTAAAAGAAAATTTCTCCAAGGTTTAGAATATTCCTTATAAATTAAAAATAAGGGAAATAAATAAACTCTTGTTTTGAAAAAAATCATATACTACATAAAGCAAATTTATAATGCAGAATTTTCATTCACACAAACGTACAATCACTAGGTATATTTACATTCAGCTATAATATTATACCAAGTCCACAAATAATATTACACAAAATGCCGGTCGTAACAGAGATTGATTATGCTGAGTAGATAATACTATCGAGAGCATTGTAAAGATATTTTGATATATATATATATATATAAGATATCTGATTTGGTTTAAAGAGAAAATGGTGTATACCACCAAGTTTTCAAATCATCCTATTATATGATGAAGTATTATTTTAACAGTAATTTTCCAACTATTTTATACATTATGGCTAAGCATCATTGCTCACTCTTGATTTCTTTTAAATGTCGCAACACAACAGATAACCAGTATGCCAGTGTGGGACTTAGTCGCTTGCAGTCATGGGGAAAGTCCCTGGCAGCTTTGTCTCAGGTGGGCCAGAGTATCAGATAGGTATAAGATATCAGTCGTAATTATTGTAACTACATGTAGAGGTTATGAATAATTGTTTGAGATCCTGTAAAGGACATTTGAGTTTTAATAACAGATGATACTTGTTGTATGTCATTTCTAAGGCTATAACTTATGAGTGTGTGAGATTGGGGGTCTGTGATACAAAATTATTGGATTATTGAGTTAATACAGGTTATACATGATTGAAGGATTGCGTGACGACCCAGATTCTTGACCCTAGATTTGGGGGCGTTACAAGAGATCTTCAGGAGTATAGTCCTTCCTGTCTTTGTCTATCATCTTCTCTGGTTCTCCTGCAACAGAAACAACTACCTCCATTTGTTTATGAGGACCATCATAGACCCTGTTTAGATATTCAGGATCTGTGGCTTCCAAAAACATGGCCATTCTGACTTTCTATATTGGATATTCAAGTATCTTCAGGATTGGCACCTTGACTGCTTCATACCTACTCATGTTGCTGCTTATCTGTGATGTGGCTACGGTTGGTGGTTTTGGATTTTGTGGTTCTTCTTCTTTGTTTCCCATTGTAGATTGATTTTCAGATATTAAACTGTTTGTATGTTAATAGAAAGCTCTGATACCAATTTTTAGTCCCTTAATCAACTATAGAGGGGGGGGGGTGAATACAGTTAATATAATCAATTCGATAAAGCTTCAATAGAATCAACAGTTTTTATATTAACAGATAAAAACTGATTACACACGTACTCTCTCAAAAGGATGAACAATTATCCTTGAGAGCTGCTAGGTTATGCGAAAGATATAATAATGTTCGTAATGTTTATAGCATGAACCTAATCTGTGCTTTATATAGAGCACAACTATACAATGTATAAGGAATCCTATTTTATTAACAATAAGAAAACCTAGTACAATGCTTCTGAGATAAAGTCCTTCACCGCCTTGAGTTCATGTTTCCTTTTCCTTATCGAAGATCAACCGATGTGACAAATACTGATTACATCATCCGTTGACATCATCATCTGTTAATATCATCATCCGTTGATATCATCATCCGTTGACATCATCATCATCTGTTGATATAAGTTCTGATGTGAACTTCTGATATTTTTTGCTGATATCATCAATTGCTTCTAACATAAATAAATGAATGGATTTTCATTTATTCATTTAATAAAAAATCAGTTATTGAATAAATAAATCCTGTAAATTCTCAGGCTGTAGTCCTTTGTATCTTCATGCCTTTTGATCTCCGGGTCTTTGCACTTTAAAACATTTCACTTTTCTCGAGTACAAAAACCACTTAACAATATTTCTAAAAATAATACTCCATTTCCTTTCACGGATCACTGACATCTAGTGCAAGGGTCTGGTTTACAAATGACTAGTTCCGCTCTCAGGCCTTCGTATTATACCCGTACAAACCATTGTTAAGTCTTCTACCAAATATAACCAACTTCACATAGAATCCTTGAGGTCTTCACACTGATTCTGATAACTACTTTGAATGACTCCAATCTTACTCTTCCAATGCCTGAACATATTAATGAACTTCATACGGATCGATGTTGATGTCTTCTTCACTGTAGCTACCAAAACCTTTGTGTATATGCCCAATAAATAATATGTACCGATTCTAGTGAAATATAGATTATTTCGAAGGCCTTTGTCCTATGTCGAGTTAACCTAAACTAGTATTTATGACTAATGCATACAGCTTTAATCTTGCTCAACAATCTCCCCCTATTTGACTATTACGCCTGATGGTCAAATAATAATGGAGAAGCAACAGTTAGGCAGATAACTCAACTAACCATAACCAAAAATCTTCAATCATCTTTCAACTTTGAATCTTGGACTCATAAATAATTCTATCTTATATCCATCGCATCTTCTATACACATTAATCTTTAGCATAGAACATATTCTTTTCTCCCTTATGTAAAGTTGCAGATAGATACGTCTTCCAAATATTATCTTCAATAATCTTCAGGTTTTCCCATAAACCACATAGAAAATATTTTGGAACTTGGATAATCAAAACCCAATAATCTCCCCCCCAAGATGAAGAATCCCCTTCTTATTAAAATAAAGTTGGAAAACTATTGAATCTTGATAATCTCTATAATCTTTTATATAATGTCTCCCCCTTAGTTGAGTAATCCTTTAAAATATATCAGAGTGGAATCTTAGGATCAAACAACCAAGTGAAAATATTATATGTTGTAACCATTTCTCACAGTGCAGGTGTGTGATTTCTGTTTAGTGATCTCACATTGTGTTTCACTCCACTCTACACTAAAGTGTTTATCACTCAGTCTCACAGTGTGTCACTCACTCAGAGCTCTAAACATCCAAGTGTACCTGCAAGAAAATCCTTTTCATAGAAAAGTTGCCTTCCACCTTCAAGGATGGAAACTCTTAGTCAAGAGATTCAGAAACGTTCCTTCTGAGAGGGGGAATTAGGATTCTTTTAAGTGGAAGAATTCCTGATATCCCTCAATTTCCATAAAGAAGTATATCTCATAAACTTGTCTCGTTATATCTGAGTCCTTATTTACGAGCTGCTATTTTGACTAAGTAAAAATCATTTCCAGATTTTAATTCTGGGAAGATAACCAATGATCAATGACATGCCATTAGGGATCAAATATTTCTTCTAAAGTCTGTGAAGACTTATCAGAGTCTCCAATCTAGGATCATAAACCCATATTCAATATAAGATCATGGATAAATGTACCCCAGATCTTAGAATCTCAACCCAAATTCAAAATTAGAGATAATGAGCCTAGGTATGGTCCAATATTCAACCATTGTTAGTGACTTTGATATTGTATAACAACAATTGTTGCGTCAATACCTTCCTTGTGTGTGTGAATCTCACATGTGCATTGGAAATATTTTAACCAAGGGGTAGTGACTCCCATACAGATGCCCTGGCTGACAGGAAAATTTTCAATAGATAACATTTTGTTGGGAGAATGCATCTAGTAACTGTTTATATGCCTTTTTCAGCTCTAAAATCCTTTTGAGAAAAGATGGTCTTACAGATGTCTCAGGTTATAAATACTCCACTTCTTTATGAGAGACAGAGCTGTAGGGTTGACCTTTCCTTCCTTATGTGGTGCTTCTTGGTACTATCTTCCTCATCCTCAATACAACTCCAATACCAAATGGTATTGATACCAACTATTAATTATGTATGATACCAATGGTTGCTTTTGATGTATCAGAGAAAAAAATGGTATCAAGTGGTGAATATCTCAGAGATAGGTAAGGATGTTGTTTGAGAAGTGTTTGGTTCTAATGACTTGGGTAAGAAACTATGAGGTTTGATAGGCTCTTAGTCAGTGCCTAAAACCACTGAGGGTGTTGAGGATCACAAACATTCGAAGTACAACATCAGGGAATTTAATTGTAATAACCCCAATTTTTGAGAAATTTTGAAACCCTTATGAATAGTGTTTTTGCTGAACGAGAAAACTTTTCATGCCACGCTATGTAGGGGTTCTGTTATTGATCTTATGGGATATTATTAGTACTCTATGTGGTATATAAGTGTATGTAAAGATCGTCAGAATCCAATTCCGAACACTTTGATTTTTCCCGGAAATCCACAAGATACGGAGAGAATTGAGTATAAGGTAACAGGATAAAAAGGATTGAAATTAAAGGATTATAGGAGAGGATCATAAAAGGAATATAATATATTGAGAAAGGTTAAGGGAACCTAAGTAATAAGATCCCGGGTATGATCCCTCAAACGATAAACGAGAACGAAAGATAAGCGAACCGTAAAACAAATAAGTGACCAAGAGACAAGCTTGTACAAGAAGCCAGGGATTGTGACATCATCAAACCACAAGGTGTGGACAAGTGGGAGCATAATGACATGTGCAAGGTGACACAAGCATGACATAGAAGGGAAGGAAGTGTGGTTGAATTATAACCACACAAAATCAAGGTTAATTAAGTCATTAACCAAAAATAACACAAAAATCAACCAACCAAGCAAATCATTTCATTTTCATCAAACAAAACACAAAAATATCTTCTTCCCAAGCTAGCTCTCGGCCCATTTCTTAAAATTTGAAGATCCAAGCTCCACCACTTACTATTTAGCAAGGTAATTATCTAAGCTTCCCCATGGATAGTTACATACTTCCTATAAGTTTAAGCTTCTAATTCCAAGCCAATCTTTTTCTATAAATCAAGGAAGAAGATGGTGAATAGTAACCTTCAAGAAATAACTTTAGTTTTCTTGAATTTTTATGAAAGATTAAGGTTATACAAGCAAGGATCAAGGTTCTTTTAGGCATTCAAAGCTCTTGGGTTGTGTTAGGAAGCTTCAAGGAGGTATAAACAACTTTCACCTTTAACTTATAGTTTGAACTTTGAGTTTTGATGAGTTTATGGATGGATTAATGTATATAGAAATATCCATGTATGTATAGCAAGATCCATGTATGATAGATGGTTTGGTTGGATTTGTGGTGATTTTGGATATGAATCTTGGTTAATGGTTAATGAATCTTAAGTTATGGTTAGTAGATCATGATTGTGGTTGAATAAGTTGGAAAACCTTGAGATTATGGACTGACTTTGCCTTGATATAAGTTGTGTTTGAGGTATTGATGATGGTTGGGTGGTTTGTAGTGAATTGGTAAAGAATTGGAGTGGTATAAATATTGGTAATCGCGTAAACATAGCCGTCGTAACGTCCGATTTTCTTTAGACTGTTTTGTGCATAACATTAGGACCCGAGGACCCCCTGATAGATTGTGACCACTGCCATTTTTAGGTAGCTCATGTTACGAGCTTCGTTTTGATATGTAGTTCGTTCGATTCCGATGCACGGTTTAGGAGAAACGACCGTTTCAAGTAACGGCGTTTCGCGAACGAAACTTTTTCCCTCGCCTTACTTTGAAACATAGGTTAAAGACCAAAAAGGGTTAATTAATGTATGAAACATTTATGGTAAGTGTGTTAGGCAGTTGGTAAGACATTCGCGAAGGAATCGCTTTAAAACTCGTAAAGGTTAAATTATTAAAAATGGTGGAGCCGAGGGTACCCGAGTGACTTAAGCGAATCAGTAAGCGCAGAATAAGCGTTAGAGTCTAAGTTAGTTAAAGTATAGATTTACAAGTGACTTTGGTTTAATTCCAACTTACTTGTTGTTTATAGGTTACCAGACTCGTCCCGAGCCATTCGTAACCCCAGTCGCTCAGGCAAGTATTCTATCCGTTATACTGTTGTTGTGATGTATACACTTGTATATGCATTATCTTGCGATAGATGCATGTTGGTTATTTAGCAAATTCTTGCAATATATTGTAGCATGTGATATGGTATATATGCATGCCTGTTTCATATTCTTGAAATATATATCTGTTGGTTCAGTTGATAATACCTATGCTAGAGGATAGCGGTAACTTGCATATACCCTTAGTATAGGGACCCAAAAGGTGAAAATATTTTCTAAAACCGGGAGTCGAGGATCCCGAGTAATCTTGTATATATGGATATGGATATATATATATATATTTATATATATATATATATGGTTATAGTTTTCCAAACTATTAATCGAATAAGGTTTATTCGATAACTTTAAACTTTATTTTATTATTGAATATTATTTCGAATATTATTCGAGGACTTATGACTCCTTTTATATTATTTATTGAATATTATTTGAATATTCATTCGAGGACTTATGACTCCTTTTATATTATTTATTGAATATTATTTGAATATTCATTCGAGGACTTATGACTCCTTTTATATTATTTATTGAATATTATTGAATATTCATTCGAGGGCTTATGACTCTTTTATATTATTTATTGAATATTATTTGAATATTCATTTGAGGATGTATTTATTTTATTTAATGAATATTATTTATAATATTCATTCGAGGTATTATGACTCAGCTTATTTTATTTATTGAATATTATTTGAATATTCATTTGAGGATCTATGACTCCGATTATTTGCTGAGATATATTCTTTATTTTATTAAAGAATAAGATGTCAATAATCAAACTTATTTTTGATTATTCAAATAAAGATAATACTTTCATATAAGTATATCTTTGATTATTTAATGTTTATTTCAAGTATAAGTTTTAATACTTCTACTTCAATTATTTTTATAAAGATTATTCTTTATGGGAATATTATTTAAATAATAATATTCAGTCATTTTTTAAAATATTCTGGGGACTGATTTACTTCATTAAATCAGCCTTACTCCAAACACTCTTTAAAGTGTTTTCGAGTCTTCAAAATGATTTTTAAAAGTCAGAGCGGATCCCAAAACTCATTTTTATATTTAAGATCTTCCTTTTTAAGGGGATTTAAATACTCGCTCAAAACCTGGGGAATCCGGCTCTGTGGTGTATTTTATATTCGCAACAAGGTTGCAGATTTGGTAAATGAATTGATTACTTGCCCAACGTTCGGGAAGTAAGCCCCTCTCATTGAGTCGGCATAAGCGACAGGCCGGGGTACGGTCTATTATTGTGTAAGTGGCTCAGTGGGAGTCCATCAAATGCATAAGTGGCTGAGTGGCAGTCCAGCATAGGTCTTAATTATGACCAGGGTGATGACCAGTGGGGAATTCGTCCATCTACTAGTAGAAAAGGTTACTTATTGGTATCTTTGCCTGATCAGCGAGATATCGGGTTTATGCCAAAATTCTTTTCCTTTCCAAAATTCATTGGATGTTTCAAACTCTGTTCATACTTTACATAACAGAGGTTCCAGGAAATGTTTAAGAGATATATATATGTGGATATATATATATCGGGACTAAATAAAGTATCTCGTAACTTTTTTTCATTCAATAATATTTCAAAGATTGAATCTATTCAAGTCTTATCTTGTGGTCTCATCAGTGGGATGAACTTTTGAAATTGATTATAACTTGAACGGTGGTAGTTCAAGTAGTATTGGGAAAGATATAAGTATATTGGGGTATTTGGTAACCTCATCTTTTAAACTTATATCTAATTAATAATTGTCTTATGAATGACAAAGATTTTCAGAAAAACGTGGAGACAAGGTTAGATATATGAGATCACCTTGCAACGATATTTTTTTTTATATACAGTTATACACTGGGACTTTGTGTATATTATGCATGGAAGAGGACTTCCAATATTTTGAAAAGTATATATGTATATATACTGAATATTTTGCGACTTCATCGCATTAAGATATCGAACTTGGTTCATTTCTTTTGACCAAGACTTTCATGAGTATTATGAGTAGGCTCATATATTGTAAATCATTATACATATTATTTTGGTGGGCTTGCTGCTCACCCTTGCTTTATTTCTTCATCACACAACAACAGTTAGGAAAGATGGCCAGACCCCAGCAGACCCAGCGCAAGCGCGTGGGAAGCGTCCCGCGTCTTCCCGTTGATGTTGTAGCTGCTATAGCTGCAGAGGTAGATCTATTGTAGATCAGACCATCTACTTTTGAGAATCAATTATGTATAATTATAACTTGTGGCAGATAATGGCAATTAACTGTAAATTTATCAAGTAATCATTTTGGGTTGTAATAACTTTTAAATTGTGGATTCAAAGACTTGTACTTATTTAAATTTCATCTCTGAGACTATAACGGGTTGTGGTGTGTGTTAGTGTGGGGTCACAGCATAAGGTTATTTATTATTAATTAAGTGAAGTGATATTGTGGAAAGAAAGACCGTGACGACCCGGATCCCCGACCCCGGATCTGGGGGTGTTACATTAATGATCAATAACAAAGTGATTTAAGGTCCAGAGATATTTTACCTTTACTTACCACCACATGGATTCATGAAGGATGTCTCAGATAATCATGCTTTCTGATTTTTTTGACAATGTTACTCAATCAAATCTCATTAGCTCAAAACAGTTCAAGTTAGTCCAATACAGATAAATTCTAAAGAGGAAAGGGAGTGGGCATTGTTTCAAACTTAAAAAAATTGTATAAGGTAATCAGAGTATAAGAAATATATATTAGGATCTAATATCCAGGACGGAGTATAAGCATAGCAAGATCATGAGAGTTACACACAGGATCAACACTAAAGTCATAAATTTGAGCATTTATGCCAAGAGTACATTCAACAAGTATGCACCAATTAATTAGTCAACACAAGACTAAACTAATTAAAACTACTCCATACATAAACATATCACAACTATCGCTAGTTATACTACATATTTATTCTAGCACAAGACAGATAGAGTTATTCTAGCATAAACAGACAATCAAAGTGACCAAGGAATTTGTTGTCAGAGTTACCTAGGATCTGAAGCTTAAAAATCATACAGAATTACTCATAAAACATGATATAATCATAAAGAATCTAATCAAAGTATTCAAACTAGTTGCACAGGAACAATATCTAAACCTATAAATCAGAATTGTGATAAGATCACAAATGATATTACAAGATTTTAGATCAGAGTGCAAATAAGATTGAGATGTGTGTGTGCTAAAATAAATATCAATATCATGAATATTTGCATCAGAGTAAATATATAGCATGTAAATATTCAAACAACTCATATATTGCATCAAAAACTCTATCTTACTTACCACTAGCATATAGCATGTAAAGCATGGTAATCAGTTAGCTTCAAAACAAGTTTACAAATATGGATATATATATATATATAATGAGTATAGATATGTAAACTTACTTTCCTATCTTGTTAACTTAGATTTGTGGGATATTACTTGTTTTGCTCCCCCTGAGTTGTTGCTGAATCAGATCTGAGATTTGGTGCTTTGAGGGGAATAAATCTTGTACTACTAGAAGAATCTGGATCTGGATCAACCTCTATGATATTCAGAAACAGCTTCATGCTTCTTTTCACTCTTGGAAAGATCTTCACTATTTCAAGATTGCGATCTATCCTTGAATCTGGTAACAAGCCTCCACAAATTTAATCTTCAAACTGATTGAGTTCATCTTGCATGGCAATCACTCAATCTGGATTTCCAATAGCTTCACTACTTACTTTGGTTCTATTGGTGATAGAAAAACCAGAATCTATTCAATTGTTTGCAGCAGCTCTTCTAGCCCTTACTACAGTATTAGAAACACTAAGTACCAAATGCCAAAGATGGTTTTTACTCCATTCTTTATGTCTTGATAGACTAGCTCTTGATGACTCAGCATTTCCAGAATTAAGTTGAATCTTACTAGTAGATCCGTGTTCTTCTTCTTATGATCTTCTAGCCTTTACTATAGTATCACAAACACCAAGTATCAAGTGCAAATGATGGTTTTTACTCCATTCTTTATCTTTTGCATATGTTCCATTTCACTGTTAGAGTGTCCCTTTTCTTCACCATCACACAGTTCATGCGTGCTTCCTCCAATCAATTATTCCTTGCAGCATTTACTGGATATTGACTCTGTACATTCTCCATCTTCAAGATCTTGATTGTTTCCACTAGATGACTTAACCTTGTATTTGGAATTTCTTCAGCATTTAAGTGTATTACATTTAGAATCCATCTCAAACATAATTTGATCTTCTAATTTATCAATATCTTCCAAAGTATAGTAGTCATCTGTAGCTTCTTCATCTCCAGTCAGATTTAATCCACTTGTAGAAGCTTCTGAAGTCAGTGATCCTTTAACATTTTCTTTAGGAATTCTTTATTCTTCTGCTACAGGACATGTTGATTCTTTAATGGTCTTGTTCCTGTTGCAGTGTCCTAGGCCTATGGTTGACATTTCTCTGCTTTTCCTCAGCTTCATAGGTCTTCAACTTATCATAAATCTCATCCAATGACATTGTATTAAGTCCAATCCTTCTTTGTTGGATGACACTTTGTCACACCCCCAACTTAACAAACACAATATATAACTATTACAATATTTAAAAGAAAGTAAATATAACCAACTCCAAGATCTTACAGTTTAGGGTTTGGAACAGCCCAACACTACCATCTATATAACGACTCGTGTATTCTTTTTAATTATTTAATTGTGCAATTATGGAAATTATTAAATAAATAAGATATGTATGTTGGTTTTGACCGCTATGTGTTGTTTGATTATTATCCATATATGATTTATGGTGTACCGCATTGTTCCCATTTCTATTAGAATAAAGTGGAAGAAAGAAAGTTGTTAAATCCTAAGTTAAATCGGCACGCCAAGAGCGTAGTGCTATTAGTTGAAGCAGCTCGGAGTAGACAAAGAAAGAAAACGAAATTGTATTGAGAGAAAGTATAAGTATAGAGATAGGACCAGTAGTGTTAATAAAAGTGTCATCTTGAAAGAGACCGAATAAGTCTAAATAGAAGGGACATATCAAGTCCTAAAATTAGTAAATCATTTAAGGTATTGATAGATATAAATAAAGGTTGTTCATGAGTTGGTATTGCCATCACAAACGTGTGCACATATAATGTGTTTCCTGTCAATGTTAAAGTGATAAACATTGAGTTTGAATTAAGTGGTTGGTCAGGAGCCAATGGGGCTCTTGTCCAAGTTGTTCTGTATATAGTGATCAATCCAAATTCTTGATCGTCAAAGGCAAGTTCTTGGAAATGAGTGCATACCTGTTGTGAGTACATTTGAACCCTCAAGTAGAAGGGTCTACTTAGAAATTAGAGTCAGATATGCTTGACAAATATCCTCACTTGTGTAACTAGACCAGATTCTAAGGACAGAATCTTTTTAAGGAGGGAAGGATATAACGACTCGTGTATTCTTCTTAATTATTTAATTATGCAATTATGGAAATTACTAAATAAATAAGATATGTATGTTGGTTTTGACCGCTATGTGTTATTTGATTATTATCCATATATGATTTATGGTGTACCGGATTGTTTCCGTGATCAATTATGGAGTCATATTGAATTGTTTTCACTTTTAAAAGTGAATTTAGTGCCAATTTATTTGCATGAATACTTGAAATGTCTCTAAAATTATTTTTATGATTTTATAATTACAATAATTATTTTTAGGATTTTGTAAAATTGAGAAATCAATATTTCATTAGTTATTTATCTTTAAATGATTTTCTGAGTATGTTTAATGATAAAATCCATATTTAATTCTAGAATTCTTCAAAAAAAAATTATGAAACTCATATTTATTTAAGTCAGGAATATTCTGAGAATTTTATTGGAAATTTTCAGGATTAATTTCACCCGCGCGTTATTTTGTTTAATTGTTAAAAAGCGGATATAACGTGCAGTTCGAAAATTGTTCTAAAATTTTGAAAATTACATTTTTATGAACTTCGGGATATTTGTAATATTTTAAAACCATTTTCGTAATTTTCTAAATTTGTTTTAAATATAGCTCGGTTCGTTATCATAAAATGCGGATATATTTCGTGATTTTAAAACACTCTATAAATTACGAAATTCATGTTTTATTATTTTCAAAATATTCAGAGAATTTTTAAGAATATTTCAATTTTAAATCGATCAATAATAACTCGTAAAATTACGCATCAGAAGGATAAAATAATTAGTAACCAGGCTTGCAGTCAAGAAAAAAACGAGACACGTGTCCTAATAATTGGACACGCGACTCGTGTTTTACAACAGAGATGGGGGTTAGTCTTATTTTCGGGATAAACATCCCAACTTTGTCTCTCTCTTTCTCGGCTGTACTCTCTCGCAAATCTCTCTCGTTCTTTCTTCTCTCCCTGTTTCTCTTCGATTCCCTTCTGTTTCCTGCCCTTCCGGTGAGTTTTCCGGTTATAGTCGGGAACCTGAAAGTGGACGATGGACTAAAGATAACCTAGTGGTCAGTCGACGAGCTCAGTAGAGTTTCAACAGGAAGACCTGAGTGTCGAGGTCGAATCCAGAGTGATATAGTGGTTGGACGTAAAAGCCTAAGCGGCAGAGTTGGTCCAGAATTGATCAGTAATAGTTATAAAGCCTTGTTAGTGTTTTAAACTACTTACCCTTGAACTCTGATTCTTTCTTGATCTTGAGCCATAAGCCTTATTCTTTGTAAACCATCCTATGTTGATCCTCACACCAATATGATACTACTCCCGAAAGGTATAACTACCGAACACCAAACACTGAAACAAAATTGTTTGAAAACACAGAAACTTTTATACTGCAACCATTCTTTATAACAGCAAAGAACTATACCTTGAAAAAAAAAATCATTTCTGACCTAATACCGGATGCTGGTACAAATTGAAAACCGTTTCTTATACATACCCTGAAATTCCCTTGAGATATCCATAAGTTTCCTTATGCTTTTATTCAAGTGTTTAACAATCGGTTATTATGATCCTGTTTTATCGAATTATATTGTTTACCATATTGAACTACTTTGGGGATTGGATAGTTTTTATATATGTGGACCAGATTCGTGGTCAGACCATACCAATGGTCAAGTTAGGCCAATGTGTGCCTTGGATCCAGTAATTAGAGCAGTGCTGTGTGCTTGCTCAGGGTTAGTGTGTGACTGATCAGCAGCCTAACCTTGGTTTTTAAAACTTAAAATGAATATCCAATTATAATGATTAGTTAAAAAGAAACTTGATTCATCCGAAACATTTCACTTGATCATTGTTTAACCTCAGTTATCATTATTATGACTTGCTGAGCTAGATAGCTCACACTTGCGATTCTTTTATATATTTTTACAGTTGAAAAGAATATGGATGATAGGGAAGTTCCTCAGTCCAAAGTGCGGGCTAAGGTTCCAGTCGAGTGGGATCAAGCTAGCAGAAGTTTCATGCGGTAAAGAGATAGTCAGATTATAAGAATGATTTTATTATCAATTGTAAGTTAAATTAGTTGGGATTTGGTACGATGTAATAATTAAGGTTGTGGCTTGTTTTCATACTTTAACCTGTTGTGATGCGTGGTTTTGTGAAGCAGGGTCATTATATATAATATTTCTTATACATGTTGATATATTGTGTTTGTATTATGGACCCCAAACTTCTGACCCGGGTTTGGAGGGCGCCACAGGTTGGTATCAGAGCTACAGGTTATAAGTCACTGAAATAAGCCTAGATTGTCGGGATTGGGTATAGGGTTAGGATTAAGAATAGGAAATAGAAAGATGAGATGTCGTGAGGATGAGTGCGACTATATAGTAGGTCTCCGGCACGGTTCATGTTGCGATTCGGGATTCTTAGCTTGCGACGTGATTTCCAGACAACGACAATGGCGGATCTTGATTTCCCGGTATCATTTGATCGTTTGGAGCTTTCCGTTTGAGGATCATCATCTTCTTTCACATTGGATTTGTACCTTGTTCCTCCACCAGTATTAATGGTATTACCTTCTGTTATAACGATTCCACTTCTTTAAGATATTTTACGCTACTTTTCTACCTCTTAATATGAGACTACCTATTCAAGAACCTCCATCTGTTTATTCTTGTTTCACTGGACATTCAGCTGTGAGCATATCTCCTCAGTTTACCCTATATCCTATTCTATACCCCCAGTTTAAAGCTTGTTCTATGAAGCAATTGTACCTACGAGGATGGATTCGAGAGCTACAGTAAATGATGAGCGCTTGAGATATAAATAAAGGTGAGAAGAAGTTTAGAGATAAGATTTAAGTGTTTCAGCGGATAGTTGTGATCGGATTAAAAGAAGCCATTAGTGACTAAGCCACCCATGAGTAATTATGGGATGAATTAGATGAATTTTGAAAGAGTTAGGGAGAAAGGTATAAATTTGGAATTTTTGGTGGAATTTAATGATGGTGCTATGATAAATGCGATATGTAAAGTAGTGATGTGATATGAGCAAATTTTGATTCTATAAAATAGATTTGCTGACTATTGAATAGTCTGTTTCCCCTTAACGATTGCAAAGTTGATGATGGAAGTATTACCATTATGGGAGCCTTGATGTGAAGTTACGAATGAGATAATGTGCGACAACAATTGAAGTTTCGTCGATTAAGGAAGGTAAGTGGACTCGATAAAGGAGAAAAGGTAGATAGAAGTGAACGGACCTTTATGTGATTGTTTCTTTAAAATTGGTACCTTGTTATAGGTCGGAAGGACAACAACCAACTCATATAGTAAGGACAACCAGATTTGTGATTTTCCAAACTTTTTAAAACATGTTTTCGAAAAAGATTTTTCTTTACAAATCTTTTAAAAGCCTTTTCGAATAAAATGCTTTTTTAAAATATTGGTTGTCAAGTTACTACTTGAGTTTCTTGTTTGTGGAAAACCTGGATTACCTGGAAGGATGCTGTTTCAAACTTAATATTGTTAATTTCGAGAATGAAGTAACCTATGATTATGAAGAAATTGATTATTCTTAACAGTAAAGTGCAAGCATTGTTTGATAAAATTTACAACAGAACCAGTGTATGGAGTAACTATACACTCAATTACTAGGACTATCAGAGTTCGAAGAATTCATTGATTTAGCAGAAGCCGGAGCGTGATCGCAGAAGATTGGAAAGATTTCCAGACCCCCTTAAAAGCAGAATATTATTAACAAAAATCGTTATGTCGAATGGTACGTGGTTATTCTAAATTATAAGAGGAATCTTGAAGTTACCTGGTAAGGAACGCCATTATGATCGAATTGTTAAAGTATTATCCGTGTGGGTGCGATATTAAAGATGCAAGACGTGACAAGTGGGAATCTACCATAATGCTTAATTTGCAAAAGCGTTTCAGTGTACCCTCTAAAGTTGCTATATGATGCAATTGGGATGTGATCGAACAAGCTCGAAAGATGAATACAAGTGAAATGCGGATGGTGACCAATGGTATCGTTCTAGTTTTCAATATTACAGCATATATCCCTTCTCAATTCCTAAAAATGTATGAACTTCTTTTCTCAAATAAACTCTTTTCTATAATATCGAAAAGGAGGATATTCCATTCCTTTCAAACTCATTTTGTTTCCCTCAAGTTTTGCTTTCTGATTGGGACAAACAGTGTTATAATGAGACACTTTGTCAGAATGATGAAGAGTCGGGTGGGACGCCACCTAATCATGTGTTGTATGCCATATGGTACGAAAGACTGACCATCTTAAGTACCAATGTGGTTGTCTCATTCATATTCAAATCCTTGTTTCTTCTTTCTTTTCAACTCTCAATCTTGTTGAATTGTGAATCCTTCTAGTTATTTCGTTGTACTGTCATTTTTTGTAAGAATTTTTCAAACAGAAATCAACGAACTATGGACCAAGGGGGAAAAGTTCCATCTACTTCTCATGCATGGAAAGCAAACAAAGGCATATGACGAAAATTGAAAATCACTAGCCCAGTCAGAAATACACTAAGAGTTAAGGAATCTACTCCAATGAGGAATACGTCTCCAAAAATAAGAAACCGAGATGACATGGATGAGTAGGGTGAATACCTTATGTGTTAAAGTATTAAAAGATGTGAGAGAAACTTAATTGTTTATCTCTCAAGGTTTTGCTAATAAGATGAATTACCCTGTTGAATTGATAAGATGGTGATTAAAGGACTAGCAAGTCAAGAATATGTAGCTGTTAAATAATTGAGTACCAATGATGAAATTGAGATTCCTGGCAATAAGTTGTGAAGAATTGATATCATGGAAGATAAGAGAATTTGATATTATTCTAAGGAATGGATTAACTGTTAAAGTGTGATGTCCAGACAGACCGTCGTGATGAAAAGATAATTCTGAGGACGCCAAATGAGAAGGTGATGAGGTTCAGAAAATGAAAAAAAAAAATTTGTTAATAATGATTACGGTGATTAGGTGTAAGCATTATGGTAATTATGAAATAAATAAAAGTAGGATCAAACAAAATTGAAGATTTTATAGCAATTAGAGAGTTTCAAGATATGTTATTGATATTTCCTTCAGATAAAGAAATAAAGCTCGCAATTGACTTGGCATCTGAAACAAAGCCAGTGACCAAGGCCTTACAATAAAATGGCACCAGTTAAAATGAGGAAATTAGCAAGGTAGACACAAGAGATATTCGAAGAAGAAGAAGCAATTAGACCCAGCCTATCCCATAAGGTGCACCGGTATTAAATGTTAATAAGAAAGATGGAAGTATGTGATTATCCGTCGACTAGCAAGAGCTCAACAAGTTTACTATCAAGAACAAGTATTTGTTACCTTGACCCAATGATTTGTTTGATCAAACGAAGGAAGCAAAGTCCTTTTGTAAGACTGATTTAAGACTTGATATTTTACCAATTGAAGACTAAACCTATGGATGTATCAAGGACAATTTTCAGAATTAAGTACTGTTCTCATATTGTCATCTATATTAACCAATATACCAGTAATATTTGAACTGGATGGACAACACCTTTAAGGAATATCCGAGTAAGCTATAGTTGTAATACTTAAAGTTAATGGAGGACCATGCAAAGCGTTTAATGATGACTGGGAAGTTGGAGAAGAAAGAAGTTGTATGAAATATAGTTCTTAGCATAAATAATCAATGTAGAGAAGATCAAAAGAGATTCAGCAGAAGTTAAAATTACTATGAATGAAAAGAGACCAGAAACACCAACAAAAGTAAGAAGTTTTATCATGGGTCGGTTACTATTGGAAATTAGTGCAGGATTTCGTGAAAGTTGCAATATCTTGGACGAAGCTAACCAGGAAAAGCAAGAAGTTTTGTGAAATGGAGAAGGATGAAGGGAAAGTTTTGCGGAGTTAAATGAAAGAATGGTTTCAGCACCTGTTTTAGCAATTTAAAAGTATCAAGGAGGTTTGGTAGTTGATAGTGATGCTTCTCATTAGGGAATAGGATATGTGTTGATGCAGCATAATGGGGTTATTGTATATGCATCCAGACAACCGAAACCTTATGAGCAGAAGTATCCTACCCATAATTTAGGAGTAACAGTAATAATATTCATTTTGAAAGATTTGGGAAACATAATATGTATGGAGAAAGGTGTAAGATCTATACGGGCTATAAGAGGTTGAAGTATATATTCATGAGGAAAAACAAAGATAGAGGAAAGCAATAACGGACATAGAGACTATACCGGAAGAATTTTCTATGGAATTTTAGAAGTTGAAATTGGGAATCAGAGTTTATAATCCAAGCAGGAGCAAGGATGAATAGTATGACCTTTCAGTCAAAGTTGTTAAGGGAAAGATAAGGAGATATCAAAAGAAGATAATGAATCATGATGTTAGCAGTAGTGAGAGGAAATTCATGCGCCCAGGAGAATGATCACGATATCCCCAGATTCTCCTCCAGTACTTGGACGCTACAAGCAGCAGAATTAAGGAATGAGATCCCACAGGGAATTCACAATATCGAGTATTTAATCTATTAAAGAAATGCCAAGATATATAGAAACTTAAAAAAAATAGTAGTAACCAGATATAAGAAGGGAATTTTAAAATAAATTGGGAAGTGTTAGACATGCCAAATAATTAAAGCGAAGTATTGAAGGCCTAATGGATAAGGCAGACCCAGGGAATGGTTTTACAAGAAGTGAATCGTGAAAGGTACCAGTGATGTTCATGGAAAAAAAGAATGAAATTATAATAATATGTACTGATTATCAAGGGTTTAACAAAACCATGAATAAGAAGAAGTGAGACCCTATAAAGAATTGATTATTTATGAGACCTAATTTAAGAGGTGTATTATGTATTGAGAATTAACGTAAGATCTGACCTGAGAAGATATCAGAGATTACAATTAAAATGAATTAAAAGCATTATAAGCTCTGGCGATATTATGTGAAATAACAAGTGTATCAGTTGTTTATATGGAATTAAGGAACATGGTGTATAAGGAGTACTTGGATAAGCAAAGTATATGTATTGATAACATCCTCAGCTATTCAAAGAATAAGAAAGTTTGTGTGGAACGCCCAAGGATTTTTCTCCAAAAATCAGAATGAAAACAACTATACGTTGAGTCTTCAAGAATGAAATTTTGACTAAGGTTAACAAAAGATTCTGAATTAATCCATTAACAACTACCTAAGCAAAGCTGTATGGTAACAGATGCATTATGCCAACTGGAAAGATTGGATGTAAATAAGACCACCGAGGAGTTAGTAAATGAATTGGAAAGAGGAAGAGATGTTTAAATGTTTGGAAACCAGGTTGAAAACAAGTACCGCCTATCATCCTTGAATAGAGAGTCAAAGTACGAAAGTGATTCAGGAAAGGTAAAATATGTTGAGAGGTGGAGTTTTAAGGAAACACTGGAACAATCATTTATTAGCAATGTCAGCTTTGGAATGCCACTGTATCAAGCTTCGTGTGAACGCAAGTGTAGGTTCCCATTTCTATTAGAATAAAGTGGGAGAAAGAAAGTTGTTAAATCCTAAGTTAAATCGGCACGCCAAGAGCGTAGTGCTATTAGTTGAAGCAGCTCGGAGTAGACAAAGAAAGAAAATCAAATTGTATTGAGAGAAAGTATGAGTATAGAGATAGGACCAGTAGTGTTAATAAAAGTGTCATCTTGAAAGAGACCGGATAAGTCTAAATAGAAGGGACATATCAAGTCCTAAAATTAGTAAATCATTTGAGGTATTGATAGATATAAATAAAGGTTGTTCATGAGTTGGTATTGCCATCACAAACGTGTGTACATATAATGTGTTTCCTGTCAATGATAAAGTGATAAACATTGAGTTTGAATTAAGTGGTTGGTCAGGAGCCAATGGGGCTCTTGTCCAAGTTGTTCTGTATATAGTGATCAATCCAAATTCTTGATCGTCAAAGGCAAGTTCTTGGAAATGAGTGCATACCTGTTGTGAGTATGTTTGAACCCTCAAGTAGAAGGGTCTACTTAGAAATTAGAGTCAGATATGCTTGACAAATATCCTCACTTGTGTAACTAGACCAGATTCTGAGGACAGAATCTTTTTAAGGGGGGAAGGATATAACGACTCGTGTATTCTTTTTAATTATTTAATTGTGCAATTATGGAAATTATTAAATAAATAAGATATGTATATTGGTTTTGACCGCTATGTATTGTTTGATTATTATCCATATATTATTTATGGTGTACCGGATTGTTCCCGTGATCAATTATGGAGTCATATTGAATTATTTTCACTTTTAAAAGTGAATTTAGTGTCAATTTATTTGCATGAATACTTGAAATGTCTCTAAAATTATTTTTATGATTTTATAATTACAATAATTATTTTTAGGATTTTGTAAAATTGAGAAATCAATATTTCATTAGTTATTTATCTTTAAATGATTTTCTGAGTATGTTTAATGATAAAATCCATATTTAATTCTAGAATTCTTCAAAAAAAATTATGAAACTCATATTTATTTAAGTCAGGAATATTCTGAGAATTTTAAAATTATTTTGGAAATTTTCGGTATTAATTTCACCCGCGCGTTATTTTGTTTAATTGTTAAAAAGCGGATATAACGTGCACTTCGAAAATTGTTCTAAAATTTTGAAAATTACATTTTTATGAACTTCGGGATATTTGTAATATTTTAAAACCATTTTCGTAATTTTCTAAATTTGTTTTAAATATAGCTCGGTTTGTTATCATAAAATGCGGATATATTTCGTGATTTAAAAATACTCTATAAATTATGAAATTCATGTTTTATTATTTTCAAAATATTCAGAGAATTTTTAAGAATATTTCAATTTTAAATCGATCAATAATAACTCGTAAAATTACGCATCAGAAGGATAAAATAATTAGTAACCGGGCTTGCAGTCAAGAAAAAAACGAGACACGTGTCCTAATAATTGGACACGCGGCTCGTGTTTTGCAACAGAGATGGGGGTTAGTCTTATTTTCGGGATAAACATCCCAGCTTTGTCTCTCTCTTTCTCGGCTGTACTCTCTCGCAAACCTCTCTCGTTCTTTCTTCTCTCCCTGTTTCTCTTCGATTCCCTTCTGTTTCCTGCCCTTCCGGTGAGGTTTCCGGTTATAGTCGGGAACCTGAAAGTGGACGATGGACTAAAGATAACCTAGTGGTCAGTCGACGAGCTCAGTAGAGTTTCAACAGGAAGACCTGAGTGTCGAGGTCGAATCCAGAGTGATATAGTGGTTGGACGTAAAAGCCTAAGCGGCAGAGTTGGTCCAGAATTGATCAGTAATAGTTATAAAGCCTTGTAAGTGTTTTAAACTACTTACCCATGAACCCTGATTCTTTCTTGATCTTGAGCCGTAAGCCTTATTCTTTGTAAACTATCCTATGTTGATCCTAAGATATCAAATCACACCAATATGATACTACTCCCGGAAGGTATAACTACCGAACACCAAACGCTGAAACAAAATTGTTTGAAAACACAGAAACTTTTATACTGCAACCATTCTTTATAACATCAAAGAACTATACCTTAAAAAAAATCATTTCTGACCTAATACCGGATGCTGGTACAAATTGAAAACCGTTTCTTATACATACCCTGAAATTCCCTTGAGATATCCATAAGTTTCCTTATGCTTTTATTCAAGTGTTTAACAATCGTTTATTATGATCTTGTTTTATCGAATTATATTGTTTACCATATTGAACTACTTTGGGGATTGGATAGTTTTTATATATGTGGACCAGATTCGTGGTCAGACCATACCAATGGTCAAGTTAGGCCAATGTGTGCCTTGGATCCAGTAATTAGAGAAGTGATGTGTGCTTGCTCGGGGTTAGTGCGTGACTGATCAGCAGCCTAACCTTGATTTTTAAAACTTAAAATGAATATCCAATTCTAATGATTAGTTAAAAAGAAACTTGATTCATCCGAAACATTTCACTTGATCATTGTTTAACCTCAGTTATCGTTATTATGACTTGCTGAGCTAGATAGCTCACACTTGCGATTCTTTTATATATTTTTACAGTTGAAAAGAATATGGATGATAGGGAAGTTCCTCAGTCCAAGTGCGGGCTAAGTTTCCAGTCGAGTGGGATCAAGCTAGCAGAAGTTTCATGAGGTAAAGAGATAGTCAGATTATAAGAATGATTTTATTATCAATTGTAAGTTAAATTAGTTGGGATTTGGTACGATGTAATAATTAAGGTTGTGGCTTGTTTTTATACTTTAACCTGTTGCGATCCGTGGTTTTGTGAAGCAGGGTCATTATAAATAATATTTCTTATACAGGTTGATATATTGTGTTTGTATTGTGGAGCCCAAATTTCTGACCCAGGTTTGGAGGTTGCCACAATCTATTACAACTGATTTTAAATTGCGAGTCCTCACACAAAACTACTATCTCTTATTCTACCTGAGCTCGAACATAAGCATCAGCATCACAGGTCTTACGGGCAGTCTGCTTGAATCTAACCATAGCTGCTAGCTGTAATATCAGGGTAAAGCAAGGAGTAAGCCAAATGCTCTACAAGTGCTAACAGTACGATACAAAACATAAATCGAGATATACATTAAAGAATGACAATGGAAAGATATAACCAATGGTAACGAGGGATAAAACTATGGATGATGGCATCATTTTTGCTTGTATCAAAACAATTTCAAAATCATGTCTTAATCAAAATCATTTTATGACGCTACGGATTATAGCCGGTGATCAGCCGCGAAGTAATCCCGAACCTCGCTGGGTTCTAAAACATTAATGGGAATCCCTAGGCAACTTTTTAGCCTAATATATGTGTGGAAAGGACTCGCGTCTCAGTCCAGATCCACCGTTCAAAGAAAACATTTATCCCCCTTTGGGACTGAAAACCCACATTTTATTTCAAAAACTGATGCCGAATTATAGCAAAATCTCTTTTTACAGTAAACATTTTTATCAAGGGATTATAGATCAACTCGAAACACGGGAAATATGGTACCAAATCTCAGGGCCATGATTCACAAAACTATACTCTATTAAAGTAACTGAATGGTTTTCATATATCAAAGATTTAGACAAGGAGATTTAGTGCGGCTATTGGATATATAAAAGGGTTAATGCCAATTGGGCTTTAAGCAATGGTTTCTCATCAAGGTTCAAGTGCTGGATCATCAAGAATGTAAGCTTCATGAATACTAAGGGTGTTAAGGTATGCAGAAATGATCTTTAGCTCAGGATATATATATCAGAATTGTCAAGCTTTAGGATAAAAAAGAGGGTATCAATCAATGAGGAATCACGTTAGTAAGTATCTGACTATCAGAGTTCAAGGTAAGGTTCTATAGGGGTTCAAGTATCAGGATGAGATATTAATACTTAGTAATCATTAGCATGTTAATCAAGAGGATCAATCAAGTATTATAACAACTCTTATTTTATCATGGCATTCAACTATTATGAAAGACTTTTGAACTACTTGCAATACGTACTCGAGGGTTCATGGCATCTCTATATAATTCAAAGATAAACATAAGATACGCTTGATTTAATATATCAAATGACACAGGATAGTTGTAGCAATGTAAGAACATTAGCAGTAAATACGAAGGTCAAGTTGAATCACTGCCTTGAGAAAGGCAGGTCTGGTCTGACTGGTAGGAGCAACTGGAGCTCTTCACTCGACCTTGTATGGAAAGTTTTCCTCTCATCTCGAGATCCCTACATAAATAATAATATAATCCCTCATTATAATATATTCTCAACCAACTTAACCTATTTACAACCCGAACTTAAACACGGATGGCACTTTAGGCCTATATGCACTTAATTTTATATTTCACTTTTAAATTACAATTTGTACACACATAGCCACATAATCACACTATCATATATTAATACCAAATAACACCATATACACCATAATGCAACACTAGGCTGGATGATCTCACCTCAAAACTTAAGTCACTTGGTCGCTAAAACTAGACAAAGTCTTCAAATTTTGGTTTCAACTCGATGTGCTTTTACTAAACTATCCAAACCCTATTGACCCCTACCTGTGCCTTCTTGCCTCTAATGACCTTATACTATCTTAAACTCTGGTTTTTCAACCTAAATCTCACTCCTAAGTGTCTAAAACTATGTGATAATTGGAAGTGCTCACTGGTGCAATTTCAGAATGACAACTATGGTTTCTTGAGTGCATTAGACACTCTTAAACTACAAGTTTTCCTTCAAAACTTTTACAAAAGCTCCTGACTAAGGGCTCCTAAACTTGATGTGGCTCAAGGGCCTGGCTTGGGCCTTCTTGGGCCTTCTTGGCCTAAGCTAAAAGTCCAGGTTCCCCTGTTTTTCTGGGCAGAAAATGCCTGACTTGAATTAAACTTGTGACACATGGTTCTAACTCATATCCAACTATGGTTGTAAAAACTTCTCTGACACTCCTCTAACTAAGGCCCAACAGGGCTAATGGGGCCTACCCATGACATGGTCAAATCTCCCTATTCTAAGTTCAGTTGCAACAAAACTGTCCCTGCTGGACAGATTTTGTTATTCTATGGTGCACTAACAAACTGACATGCAACCTCGCCAAACCAACACCTAAACCTTTTATACTCCCATACTAACTTCTGGTGGCTTGGGCTCAAAGTGCACATCAATGACATGGTCAAAACTCACTCTAAACCGCAGGGTACTAAACTA